>NW_022146179.1:8484-72695 GCF_002938485.1 Sitophilus oryzae | reverse complement strand
AATTGAATTGAAGAAACTAACAGCTCTGATCGTTACTAACAGTGAAGCTGAGTCTAAAGCCTCTCAAATAATAACCTACTCAACGGAAAGTGTGTAACATGTTTATAACGGAGAGAGGAACAGGTCATATGCTTCAACAGTTCCGTATAATACAATGATCGTAATTTTAAATAAACTCTCTTATTTTTATCCTAGTGGACAGCATACCATGTCAATGCAGCGAGCCACGGTATAGTCAACCATCACATGTTGTATACTGTTCCTTCGGTTTGATGCTCTCAACACAGATGGAATAAAATATTTTATGTGCAATTTATTTTTCATGTAATAAATGTAATAGAGTCGTCCATTTCTTTTCAAGTGTACTCGTCCTATGGGATTATAGTTCTAAATTTCATATATATATGTTTATTTACAACCAAACCAAAAAAAAAAAAAAAAAAAAAAAAGGTTTTTATAAATCCATTAGTAGTAAGTAAGTGGACTGGAGATAGGAAATATTATTTATAAGTTCTTTTCTTATTTTAGCAAAAATATAAAAAAAAAAAAAAAAAAAAAAAAAAAAAAAATATTTTTCATTTTAATTTTATTCATTTCATTTATGAAATAAAAAATAAAAAAAAAAAAATGTTTAGTTTTATGGTTCACTTAGTAACGCATGATCCAAAATGTCATAGTTGTATAAATTATCTAAACTCAAAAAAAAATAATATATTTTACAGTTTATATTTACTGTCAATTTACAACCTATTAGGATTAAATCTAGTTCGATTAGATATCTTCGTAGCGTTTAAACTTTCCCTTGTCGATTCGTTCTTCAGCTGTGGATAATTTGCAATTTTCTATTTAGTTTTTTTTTTTTATATTTATTTCTGTAATTTGCACATGTTTTGCCTTGCATAATCTTTTCGACTAATTTGCACTGCTATTTTTGGTTGGGTCAGCATTTCCAGTCTCTTTCTATTTTCATGGTCGATGGCGTCCCGTAATGATTTTCTCAAAACAGGATCGCCTTGAACAACTGAATTGAAGAAACTATACAGCCTCTGTGTCTTACTAACATAGTGAAGTCTAGGATCTAATAGCTTTACTCAATATATACCATACTTCCAACGGGATTAGTTTGTAACCACGTTGTATAGACGAGTAATGGGATCAGTTGAATTTTTTAAGTAGGTTTCACCATTCGCATTAGGATAACAATGATCGTAATTTCTTAAAAATCGTATTTTATACCTATTGTGGCGCAGCCAACCATGTCATATGCAGCGAAGCGCACGGAATAGTCAACCATCACATTTTATACTGTCTGGTACGGTTCCTTGATGTTCTCAACGACTGAGAATAAGAATATTTATGCAATTAATTTCTATGTAATTAATTCTTAATACATTTGTCACTTTTTGTTATTCAAGTGGTACTCGTTATGGCTATTAAGTTCTAAATTTCATTACCTTTATTATAATGCTCGAACTGGAGGATAGAATACCATTAGAAAGGTTTCCGTTCTATTTAATGAAACTTTATGAATATTAACGATCATTTAAAGTTGAAGCAGATTTTTCAATTTAAATAGTTTCTACGGATTTCATTTTCAGTTATGAAAATTAAAATTGCTTTTTGAACAATTGTATTGAAGAAAACTATACAGTTCTCATCTTACAACAGTGAAGCTGATGGATTCTACAAATTACTCAACTGAACGTTTCCGTTCTTTTTAATGAAACTTGTGTTTTTTTTTTTTTTATTTTTTAAGTTATTAGCAAATTTTTTTCAATTTAAATTAGTTCTACGAATAAGAAGGATGGAGAAGCTTATCATATCTTTATTTAATGTCTAGAACACTTATAAATGCCTTTTATTCAGAATGTTTCATGAATCCATCTCTCTACCACTTAAGTGTCCAGTTTATCTCTGAATTTTTACTAAAACCATATTGATCGCGTGGAGAATACTGTTTCAGTTAATCAACAAAGAAGCTGGTTGCGACCCATTTTGTTCGAATAATTTACAATTGACTAAGTAAGAGAGATTGGTCTGTTGTTAGTGAGTTGGGGGGGTTCTCAGGTTTAAGGATTGGAATGAGGATGGCGTTTTTCCATTCTTGAGGAATTTGACTCGTTAGCCAAACTTTATTGTAGAGCTTTAAGAGAAAATGAAGGAGGTTGGGAGGAAGGTATTTGATCATTGGAAATAGGATTCCATCAGGACCAGGAGCTGAATTTTTAGGGGAATTTAAAACTAATTTTAGTTCGAATATCGTAAAGGGGGAATTATACGGATAATTGTTTTTAGTTTAAAAATTTGGAGGAGATTTCTCCTCGTGAAATTTATAGTTCATGAATTCTGGGTCATAGTTCGTTGTGCGCGAGGTGTTTCTAAAATGTTCAGCAAATATGGTAGATATTTGATATGGGTCTGTAACCCAAATATCATTTTTCGTGAGTCCAACAACCCTTTTTGGTGGAAGACTTTTAATTCTGCGGTATCTGTTCCAAATAATTGACGTTGGAGTGGTTGACTTCAATGAAGAAGTGTATTCAAGTACCAATGAAGAAGTGTATCCAAGGTACCGGAAGCCTACCATCACGAACACTAACTATTGGGATAGTCTCAGAGGCAGCTAGATTAATGGCATTTTTCAGACGAGAAAGAAGTAGTTCAGGAGGGCCGTCTATATCTATAAATGAGTTGAAAGCTAACTGATATGATGACCAGTCAGCCTAATATTCCATTTGGTAATACTTGGGGAAGGGTTTTGAGAATTACTATTAGGAAAATGAATAACTACAGGGAAATGGTCACTTCCATGCGTGTCGTTGGAGACTTGCCAGGTTAGGTCAGGAAAAAGGATAGGAGAGGAAATGATGAGATCAATATTGGAAAAAGTTCCGTATGCCGAACTTAAGAAAGTTGGATCGTTATTATTTAGGAGACAAAGGGACAGGTCATATAAAACTTTTTCAATCAAATTGCCTCTTGGGTTGGAGTGATGTGATCCCCATAATAGGTTATGAGCATTGAAATCACCCATTATCAGGAAAGGGGGAGGGAGCTGAGAGATGAGTTCATGAAGGGAATCAGGGGGAATATCAGGGGTTCTAACAGCACATGCCTCTAAGTCGGAAACCAGATTTAGTGGATTATATGAAAGGGATTTGTGAATTAAAATTGCAGAAACCGTCGGAGGCTCTGGTAGCATTTATTCTATCCGCTCGATGGATATTAAAATATTTCATGGAAAATTTATCATTTATAGATAGATTTGTTTCTTGGCAAACAACAATAGAAGGGTTGTGAGTACCGATTAGAATTTTAAGATCATCATAACGAGTCATAATACCGTTAACATTCCATTGAATTATTTTTGGATCGAATCTGAAGATATATTTGGGTTACACTACCAATTTTTAGTATTGTTTTCATTAAATTAAAAGTTAGATGAAGGAGGTAGAAGAAGATTAGAAAATTAGATGGAGGAGGTAGAAGTTCCATTGCAGAATAATATTCAAGGAGAATTCGTTACTAAACTAAACTAAGCATCATGAAATGTAGTTTTACTTAGTTAGTTGATTTGGCTTATGAAGAGGTGGGTCTAGATCCATGCTTTCTGTAGAGGAAGAGTGACAAGAAAAGACGAGATCTAGGATGAGAGCGAGTTGATGTAGACGATGCATTTGATATTTTTCTTTCTGACTGAGGAGATGGAGGGGGGTTAGATTGGATGATTTATGAGAGGTCGGTGTCTGTGGGGATATGGAAGGAGGAACTATTGCGAGGAGGCTAGGAGGATTGAGTGAAGTAGTTTTTGGGGATGGTCTGGAAAGCTTGGGGAAGGAAGTGGGAAGGGATGGAGAGGAAGGGTGTGGGAGGGAAATAAGGGAGCGTGTGGAAGGTTTGATGGATTCCCTGTGATAGGATCGTGAGGATATAGAAGGAAGAGGCTCAATATTACATTGTATTCCACAGGATGTTGTGGATTTTGATGCAACTGAAGCGAATGAAGAAGTTAGCGTAGGAGGACTAGACTTAACACGTTTTTTAGCTTCAAAGTATGGAAGTTTTTCCACTCTTCTTATTTTCTGAATTTCGTATTCTTGCTTGTAAATCGGACATTCCCTGCTGCGAGGAGAATGTTGACCGGAGCAGTTAGGACAAATTGGGGGAGGGGAACATGGTAAATCCTCATGAGCAGATTTACCACATAAAGGACACACAGGAGAAGCTGAGCATTTTGAGGATACATGACCAAATTTTGTACACTTAAAATACCTTAGAGGCTGGGGGATATACGGTCGAACTCTTATAGAAAGATATCCAGCTATTATATGGTCAGGAAGAGAGTGAAGCTTGAAAGTGATGATTAAACTTGGGGTTGGGGTAAGTATACCATCTTTTTCGGTTGATATTCTTTTGACTTCAGTTACGCCCAGATCTTTGAGGTTTTCCAGAATTTCTTCTTCATTACACAACATTAATTCTTTAGATGATATAACTCCTTTGCAATAGTTAAGGGTTTTATGAGGGGTAACAGTGACAGGAAAATCCCCAAGAGTTTTAAGATTTAGGCATTTTGATGAGATAGTTTCTGAATTTGTAATTAATAGGGTACCATCATTTAGTTTTTTAACGTTATTAACCAGTCCTAGAGAAAATGTAAGTATTTTATGAATTAGGAAAGGAGATACATTGGTAAAAGTTAAGTTATCTATTCGTTTCAAAATAAAACATCTATCATATGAGAGTACCGGACTTTCCGGCGGAGTCGCTATCCGGGATCTTTTAGACCCTAAAGGGGGAAATTGTTTTTAGAAATAAGAGACATGCTGGTTCCACGAGTAAGGAAGAAAAGAGGTCCATCTTGGCAGTGCTCCTTTACCAAGGTAATCCCACTTAAATTCTTTGAAGGGAGGGAAGGTACTTCAAAGGCTCTGTTAGTGACACTTGATGCGTCAAGTGCCATGCAGTCCGCGCCACGGATCCCTTAACAACTTGACTTAAGGGTTTATATATAACACAAAGGACTTGAACATATTAGACGGGACAAACATGACTGAGGTACCTCGGGAGCTTCAATCCCGTGCTTGAAAGGACTAGATGTTCCTTCCAAGCCCCCCTGAGGGGGATGCGTCAAAAACCACCCGTAATTTTGTCGTGAGGGACGACTCCTTAAAAACGGCGTGAGGTAAGAAATAATTAGAACCCCCTATATTAGTGTTATCAAAATTAATCTCAGACATATATCTTAATTCGATATATTCCGCCATGAACTTATTATATTTTTCTCGCAAATCTTGATTTCGCAGTAATTTCCGTTCTAATGTTTGAAATCGGTAAACGGCAATCGCGTAAGAAGCGCCTAACCTTGTTTTAAAATTATCATGAAAGGGTAAACGCACTACAAAATGACCCTGAGTATCCCTACTAAACGTGCTATTAAAGTGACTCTCCACTTCATTTTCTGCCAGGGTATATTTATTTTCTTTATAAGGCAGTTCTTCTTGGAACCAAAACTTTTCTACTTTAATTTCTAGAATTTGTTCAGAAAAATTACATCTTACATTGTTTTGTACAAAATTTCCACGTACTGACCCAGCTATTATCCAACCTAACTTAGTATTTTGTAAGAGGTGAAGATTTTTTCCTAAACATATTTGACCCTGTAATAACAAGTTGTAAAATAATATTCCAGCCCTTAAGAGTAAGTCCACCGCGTGAGATTGGTTAAATTGCGGATCTACGAGATTTATATTACTGGGCAAGTTAAAATTAGTTATATCGAAGGTAAATTGTGTAGTATTAGTTGTAATTTTATCTGTTACTAGAAATTGTAAGTCAAATATCGGCGAAACGGAGTTAGATTTTTAGACAAACTGTAGAACTTCTATAACGTAAACGGTAAGTAGCACATAGTATGGATTCTCCCCACATAGTTTTAGGTAATTGTGACTGCAATAACATTGCTCTTCCTCTTTCAAGTAAGATCCGGTTTAACCTTTCAGCTGCACCATTTGTTTCGGGAATGTATAGTACATTATAGCGTATATGTGTGTGAATTCCGTTGGTTCTAAAAAAAACTTTAAAGTAATGTGAACAATATTCACTGCCATTATCACAATAGAAAGACCCAATCCTGTAACCAGTTAAATTTGTTACTCTAGCTTCAAAATCAGTAAAACATTTAAATACTTCATTTTTTGATTCAAGTAAATATACCATTCTAAAATGAGTATAATCATCTAGAAAAGTAAGAAAATATCGTTTCCCCAACCTCAAGTGGTCTCGAGTGGAGACTTTCGAGAAAGGTAATCGTGTTATTTTTGTTTGGGCACATATAGAACATATGCATTTCTGTATTATACCCCTTTAAGTTACTCATACTTATATTTACTCCCTTTGCCATATTATTTTTAGCAAGTTTTAATACCTTTTGACAGCTTAAATGTCCTAACCTAGAATGCCATAATTTAATATTTGAATTTTGCTCACAAAAATTAGCGTAATTTTTATATGGTTCGAGTTTAAATTTAATAGCATAGATTATTTATTTTACTACCTTTTGCTAACGATTTTGAATTTTTATTGACAAATACACTATTTTCTTTAAAATTCACTTCCAAACCAGCTCCCTCGAGTTTCTGTACTGACAAGAGGTTCTGTCTCAAATTTTTAACATAAAAATATCTTTGATTTCAGCTATGCAGTTACTTAATTTTATATATACATTGCCTATCTTAGAACAGCTTAACGATTTGTCTTCCTTAGCAACTGCTATTTTAAGCTCACCTTGTAGATTTTTTGAATTTGTAAAGTATTTTTCACTATTGATCGAATGATCCGTTGCACCAGAGTCAACTACAAAATTGATAAAATTTTCATTACACTCGGTTGTTGTTGCTTCTGTATTTATGGCTGCTGCTGGAGGTCAGCTTTCTGCTTGCTTCTAAAAGGCTTGGATGAGAAACTTCTAAGCCAACCGGGTTATGATGGATGCACTGGTTGAATTTTTGAGTATTTATTAGTTGACTGTATTTGGTTAAAAGGCCTTGGTGGCAAAAGGTTTTGTTACATGATTCAAGGCGAATCTTAACAGTCAAGTTAATAAAATTGTTATGTAGAGGAGATCAACATGCTCGCAGGCATCGCGTCCCTCTTCGCTTACATTTCAGAAAACATCTTTACCGATCGATAAGCTTGATTGAAAGATAAATAAAATACCTTTATCGACCGATATCGATTTAACAAACATTATAACAGATGGCGCCATCGTGGTCCGTGGCACAATATAGGCAAACCCGATTACAAATAGTACGTGGGCAGGTGTAAACAAAAATGAATACAAATAAAACTGTTCAGCTGCAGTAAATGAAATATTTTCTTGTTTTTCTTCTTTGTAGTTTTCTACTTGATTTGCTTGCCTTTTGAACCAACACTGTTTTCTGAAATGTCCTACCTTGCCACAGTTATGACATTTTATTCCTTTGCTGTCCCTTTGTCTTGTGTCATTTGTATCACTTTTATTTTCCTTCTAATAGTGCTTGTTACTTGTACCAGCATTTCTTGTATCCTTTGGTAGCCACTAAATGCTGCAAAATCAGAGTCATTTCTCTCCTCAAAGTTCTTTCTTTTAACCTCATGGTCAAGTAATTTTCCTTTTACAAACTCAAGTGTTTATTTGTTTCTAATGTTTCCAGTGCTGTTACAGACAATATCTACTTCTTCAAGCGTAGCACCTACTGACTTAGTTCTCTAATTGTTACTTCAAACTTGGTGAAATTAGTTTCTAGCTTTTCATTTTCATTAAATTTCATTGTCAAAAATTTTCTTCTTAAATAAAGTTGGCTTGCCACTCCTTTTCTTTGGAATACTTTTTCCAGTGCCTTCCACATGTCATACGAAGTATTTTTATCCTTTATATATTCCAAATGTGAATTTGCAACACACTGTACAATGACTGATTTACATTTTTGTTCTTCTGTAGAAGTTATTTGTTCAGTTATGCACTTCCTGACTCCACAGTGATCAAGAACAGTTTCAACCCTAAATTTCTATTGATCAAAATTTTTTCCGTCAAATTTCGCGATTCCAAATTTCTCAACTGAATAGTCGAATTTCTGGCTCGCTATTTTGAAAACTGTGTTAATCTTCGAATAGGTTGTACTTTATTTTCCAAGTTTTATATTCCTTACCGGCAATTTGAAATCTAGGCATGGACTGGGCCCATAACCTGTTGAGTAGAGTGTGTATGTCAATCCAAAAGCCAAGAAGAAATCAAACTTGTGTAGATACTTTGTTGTATATTGTTGATTAATAAACTGAACGTACAATATTGTTTATAAACTTCTAACAAACTAAACGTTCTCGAACCCAGTGTGAGTACATATCAATGTAAAATCGCTAACGAGGGGTCGGAGACTCAAAAAACTTTTAAAAATCTTTTAAGATGTTTATTTCAAAATTTAATTTGATTTAAAATTGGGGCGACACTTCGGGATTCATGTTTCGGGATTCAATCTAACAAACTATTGTAAGACCCACTTAATTTAGTGATCTTATTTTTTTGGTATTTTTTTTAAACTGCAAACGTAGGCGCTACTTACAATATAACTATTTGAATTGTCTTAACGAATAACCAGGCTGACCGTCTTTGTTGAAGCATTTAGATCTTTATCTGTATTTAATGAAAAAGTATCTAAGCAACCAGAATGCCAACAATAATTTGCTAAAGTAAATATTTTTATATAATATATTAATCATTGTGTCTATTATCATCAACAAACATAGGTAATATTGAGTGTGCAATGATACTAAGGGCAGCGTCTCGCGAAGTATCTACTCCAACTATTACCATCAAATATTTCGATCGTGCAATGGGTACTAAGGGGAGAGACACGCGAAGTATCCCGTCGCAAATATTTGCAAAACAATACTGAAGGGCAGAGTCACGCGACAGTATATAAACAACAACGATAATGTTGAGTGTGCAATGACACTAAGGGCAGACTCACGCGAAGTATCTACTCCAACCATTATCACCAAATATTCCGAACGTGCAATGGATACTAAGGGCAGAAACACGCGAAGTATCCCGTCGTAAATATTTGCAAAATAAAAGAAACAGATGCATATTGAGAGTAAGGAATAATCAATAATAAAAATCAGTTCAATAATATCCAAATTAAAATAGCCATTTACTCTTCCAATTAAATGATATTAAATAAATTATATCCATATTAAAATAGCCAATCAATAAATAAACAATCAATGACTTTCTCAATTAAATGATATTAAAAAGATAATTTTCAAATAAAGAGATAATCATAAAATCATTATAATTACATCAAGGTGAGAAAACTCACCAATTTATTCTGGCTGGCACAAAACACCGAGGCTACGCACTTTCCGACTGTTCACTCAATAATGACGAAAGAATATTATTTTTTTACCGAGAGCAACCAAAATCTTAGAAAAATGACAAAGAAATCGATATAGTCGTCCGCTTAGTAAAGTGCTTATTTTGTTTTTTTGAGAAGAAATAATTCTACAGGGCGGTACATATGGGTATATATAAAAAAATGTATGTCTTACACTTTGAATAAGAAGACTAAGGAAGGAGCATATCGAAAATCTTAGGTACACCGCGATGGGCCTCAAATATGGCCGACTTAAATTCCGGTTTATCAGTGTCGTTCTAATTTTATTTAAAAAATGTAAAACTGTGATGTGGGGTAGACGTGGGGTAGACTCAATAATTTGTTGTTTTATTTTACGGTGTGAATAAATGTTGGTAGTTTTTAAAATTGTTATAAAAATATATAATTCTAATAAAAATAGATAAGTTATAATAAGTATTTATTAACACAAACATCCGATACGCTACTGAAGCAGGTAAGTCAAATTAACATATCTAAATTCTTTGACATCTAATCTTTGACAAGTAATAAATAAAAGCTAAAATGCAAGAAAAATATATAATTTAGTTAATTTAAGTGAATTTCATAAATGATCGGCTTACTACACGTATGTATATTATACAGGGTGAGTTTCCTACGACGTTCTCTATGGGTATCTCGGAAACTACTGGAGATAGAGTCGGTTAAATGGGGAAAGAATTGCAGTTTTATGGGGTCATAAATATACGCCTTTCAGATTCTCGAAAAAGTTTATGGTTTACTAGATATTTCGAAAAAAAACAAATTTCGGCTATTTTAAAAATTGTCCCTAATTCCATTATAAGCTATTTTGGACAAAAAGTTTTCAGATAAAAGTTGTAGAAAATCAGATCCTTAATGAGATCGTATCCTCCGTTTTTTTCTAAAGCCTGTCATTTTTGACATATGACACAAACATATGTTTTTTTAAATGGAAGCCATAGTTGACCATGACTTCATAAAAAGCGCCATTTTTTAAGCTTTTTAGCGATATAAGCTGCAATATGTTTTCTTCGAAAAATTACTGAGTTATAGCTAATTCTTATCATTTTTAAACAATTTCACTTAGTTAGCCATGGAAACAAGTTCAATCGCCGTTGCTCTCAGAAATGTGAAGCTGTCGCATCCAAACCTTGTAAATTAAAATAAACAAAAATTGTAAATATGAATTTTTCAAATGAAGAAAAGCGTGTTCCAGGGTATTGCGTATGCCCCTCTCTAATAATGTGTGAGGATTGATGTCGCTCCAATAACGACAGTTTTGTTTGTTGACCATGCCATTTAAGTAAAAAGTGCATTCGTCACTGAAACAGATATTCTTTATAAACCTGGGCTGAGTAATAATCTTGTCCGTCATAATTTCGCAAAACTCAATACGTTTGTCCGGGTATCATGGTCCCCTAATTCTTGAGTAATTCCTGTTTCTTCAAATTTAGCTACTAACTCACTGTCTTTCGTTGAATGCGGCCGCTGTTCTTGGAAAGCAGCGATTTTCAGGTCCGCAAATGAAAATCATTTCTAGGCGTTCAGCAATAGTGTCAACCATTTTAAGAAACGATACTAATAATTGAAAACTATTCAAATTGTTTATGAAATTAACTTTCACAGCTTATTTCACTGATTCTGGAAGAACATGAAATAAATAATGAACACCAGGAGTCGGAAAATAAAGAACAAGTACCTACTTATCATTTGTTCGAAATATCAGGAATAAGCAAAACGAGAATCTTGTTTTGTCGAAAACGGCAAAAAAAATTAATTACTTTGTTTTGTAGTGGCGATATCGAAGACGAAATATAAATAAATAAAGGAATTTGGAATGTATAGTATTGGTAGGTACAAATATTTTAAATGAAGTTCTATGAGGCGGTGAATGCAATCCGTTTTAAAATTAGATACTAAATACATTTCATTCATTTGTGAGGTTAAGTATCATAATTTTGACAATATAATAATGCAGTTTATGTAGAATTTTATAAGGAACACAAAAATGGTAAAAAATAGGGGTTGCCATTTAAAGTTTTAGGGGTAGGTGCCCTGGGGTTCAAAGGGTTGAAAGTAACACGACAACGAATGCCGCAAAAATTTCTTGATATTTTCGCTGATAACAGTTGATAATAAAGTATTAGATAAATGCTTTTAAACTTTTTTTATTAACTATAACTAATTGGCAAAATTACAACTCGTTCGATACACTTTTTTAGAATCTCTACAAATCTATCTTTTTTAACTGTCAACTGTCAAAGTTACTTATGTCTGTGTCACTTCACTAGGGTTGTCGAAAGGGTTGACCAAGGAATGTGTATTTGCTACATTCTACACTCCCTCTCAAATTCACATTTCTTTGACATTCAAACACTTAAAAAAACTAAAATACAATAACTTAAGAAGTTATTGTATTTGTATGTAATGTTAAGACATTACATACTTTTAACATTGAGCTTATTTCTAAAATAAACAAACTTTTGAGTTGACAGACCTTTTGTAAATAAATCTACCACTTGTTCACAAGTAGGTATATATATATATATATATATATATATATATATATATATATTAGTTTTATTTCACTATTGTTGACACAATTCCTAATGAAATAATGTCTAACATATGTTTTGTTCTACGAGTTTCGAGTGTTTCTGCCATCTTGATACATGACTGATTGTCCTCATAAATTTTAACCGGATAAACATTTTTACATAATATTTCTTTTAGTAACATTGCAACAAACATACACTCAGGTACGCATGAAGATAATGCAATGTATTCAGCTTCAGCTCTTGATAGACTTACATACTACAGATTGCTTTTTAGTTTTCCAAAATATTACATTTCCAAATACTTTTATAATAAATCCTGTAATACTTTTTCTGTCATTTCTATCATTTGCATAGTCTGAATCTACAAAACTTACAAGAACAAAATTACCAGTATCAATATTGTCAGATTTTATATATTTTAAACAATAATTTTCAGTTGGTTTCAAATATCTTAATATCTGTTTTAGATGTTTCCAGTGTTCTAGCGTAAAACAGTTCTGAAATTGGCTAAAATAACTAACAGAATAACTTATATCTGGTATAGTTCCTGATATTACATACATTAAATAACCTATAAGTTCTCTGTATGGTACATTTACAGTTTCATGTTGTTCAAATTTAGATAAATTTAATTTTGGTTATTTAACATTTTAAATTTAACTAAAATTTTTCTAATTAAATCTTTTTGGTCAATAGTCATAACATTATTTCCCACTTTTATATTTAAACCTAAAAATTTAAGTGTTTCTCCAGATAAATTTCTCATTTTAAAGTTTGTCATTAGTTTCGATTTTACTTCATTTAGATTTATTAAGCATTTTCCTACTATTAATAAATCATCAACATGTATTACATTAAAAATTTCTTGATTACTATAAAAACAAGGATCACACTTAGATCTATAAAAACCTAAATCTAATAAATGATTATGCAATTTATGATACGAGCACTTTGGAGATTGACGTAAACCATATAAAGCCTTTTTGAGTTTACAAACACTTCCTCTTGGAGCTTCTAAGCCTTGTGGTATGTCCATATAGACTGGATCTTTGAGCTCGCTGTTCAGGAAAGCACTTTTCACGTCTAACTTCTCTACGTACAGATTCATTTTGACAGTCACTGACAATAAGATTCACACTGTCACCATTCGAGCTACAGGCGCATAAATTTCGTCGTTCACTTCACTTTGTTTAAAACCCCGCACGACTAATCTTGCTTTTTGTACTTTTTGTCCGTTTATTTCTTTTTCTCGGATGTTAGTTCTATTCAAACGTTCTGCAACACCATTTTGTTGTGGCGTGTATGGTATATTTTATCTGAATTCCTTTTACTTTACAAAAGTTCTTGAATTCATGTGATGTGTATTCACCAACCACCATTATCACATCTTAAGTTTTCAACTTTTATCTGAAATTTGGCTTCAACCATAGCTACGTATGTCTTGAATTTCTCCAATACTTCGCTTTTCTGTTCCATTATATAACATACTAATTCCGAAGTCGGCGTCAATTGGCAAATAACTGTGTCCAGAAACCAAGAATTTGTGGTCAATAAAAGATGTAGTCATTTCTGGCTCTTGCACAAGTTTAAGTAAAGATAAGCTTAATTAAATATAACGGTTTTGGCTCGTGCAACAGTCAGAGTACATAACAATATGGTTATAATTGGTAGCATGTTCTTTCAGGTGTTTCACCAGACATGATGCAATTTCCTGGGAACGCCGAGACCCCTCCGTTTTATCCCAGATAAACATGTATCCCTTTTTATCGTTAAAACTGTGAATTCTAAATTTATAGACATACATGTTCACCTTGAAGTATGCCACAGAAATGCTAAGTTTAGGAAAAGGAAGAGCTTTGTCAAGATCAAATGTAAACACGTAAGTGGTTTCGTTAGCAGAAAGTTTATCTTTGTTTAACGATTGTCTAGCTTGTTCTGTCTTTCTCAGATGAAGTTCCTTTTTTGCAATTGCGCTTTGTTTTTTTTCATCACTCTTTTCAAGATTTATGTTCTGCAATTTGTCACATAGCTGGCAGGTATCTTTAGCTGGTGGCTTAAAATGAAGATTAAAATGTGTGGAAAAGACGTGGTAATAAATCTTTTCCTTAACTGGTTCTGACCCTCTTGTTGACATTTTTCCTTATACAATTTGGATCATCAGCCCGACATTAATGGCTTTTGTAACAAGGAAATGGTCGAATGTGTTTGAACGAATTTGAAACGTATCCATAATTTTTTTACACACACGAGTTGACATTGTTGAGGTAGTAAAAAAATATTTTACTGATTCTGTTAGGTTAGGTTAGGTCTTGAAGAATTCCTAGCACGGCGCTGTTTAACAGCGCTAGTTTGTATGAACCCACGAAGATAAACATTTTGCTTCGTATTCTCACCTAATTCATAAAAGGAATTAAAAATAATTTGTCTTTCTTCAGGTCGTACGTTAGTAAAACAGCGCCGGGCACATCCGCAGTCAACATTTTTAAATGTTTTTCCAGGTACACTTCTACCTCTTCAATTCACGTAAGCTTCTTCAGAATACCTCTTTTTAGCATTTACTACTCGTTTCCATGTACTTGGTTGTCTTCTGCGTTTTCTTCCTTTGTTTGTCTCGCACTCTATGTCGGTACCATCATTGTTCTCGATTTCATTGTCGGCAAGAACCTCGGAAGCATCTGAAATAAAATTTCAGAGGTCAGATAACATAAGTCAAATAAACTTTGATAACGTAAATATTATTGCAAGAAACTTTAGCAGACCCATGTTTATTTTCGTAATTTATCCGCTTTAATTAAAAATTATAAACAAGTATTAAAAAGTAGTCACATGAACACTTTACACTTTTTTTGATGTTAGGAAGTCACTTACCCGAACTTTCGTCCGAATCGGTTGAATTCTCCTCATTTTCTGGTGTATACTCTTGTTACAGTTTGTTACAGTTATATATTTTAAAAGGGGAGTTAATTTTCTTATATTAATTTTTAATTGATAATTTTGACAAAATGGTGAATGGGTAATTTATTATTTTTATTTATAACTTTAAAGATAACACGTTAATAAAATATAACAATACATTTCTTAATACATATTAATTATTTATTTATTTTCTATTTACAAGTAAATGTGCGCTAACTATAAATTACAATTTAACTTCATATTGTTGTATTTTAGCCAAATGTAATATTTTGCAAATAGAATCGTTGAGGTATTATTCTTCAAGTTATGGAAGGGTAAATGCATCGTGTAAAAACTTCTTATTTATCTAAAATAACGTTAATTAAAGTAATATTAATAGTAACCACTTCATATACTCACTTTGGTATTTTGTTTACTTCTGTTCAGGTGGGAATAGTCATTGCATTTTGTTAGCTGTTTGGTTGCTACAAAGGGAAATAGAGGGGAAACCCCATATTATATTAATTACATTATACGAAACGGTGTACATACCTTTTTTTTTAATAACAATAATGCCCTCAATAATTATTATTAATAAATAATCTGATTGTGATTTTGGTAATGATTGGTTAATTAATTTGTGGTTAGGGCAAACGTCAAATCGTCAACGTGTGTAACGGTGTTGACAGCTTCTTGAAGTTTTCTTAAATCATATTTCGCCTCATTCATATTTATTCTCTAAATAATTAATTTTCGCATTTAACTTATTTTAATACTTTTATTTATTAATAATCTGAAACCCTTATCAATTGTATCTGATTATCGCACTAATTCTGGCAACATTGGTACTTAACTGGTTGCGGAAGTATGTAGGGATTTCATAGCTAAATTTATGTCAGGAGGGGGTTTCGAGATTAAATTCCAAGCGCCCACCTGTCTGGTGATTTTTTTTATTTTCTTGTTCGGCACGCTTGCAGTGAAGTCACGTTTTGAGTGAAAAGTCCTTTCATTTGATTTTGGGAAAGGTTAATAATTCTCTACGTTTAATTGATATTAGTTATATCATACAGCTACGGCTGGATTGAGACAAAACTAATAGCGTTGCATCTTTTGTATTATTTCCATTAAGTTAATTTTGGGTTATTAATTATCACGTGGGACAAATTTTTAGTGGGTTAATTTTAAATTAGGCACCTTTGTTCGGGTTTCTTTTTACCCACCGATTTGGTTCCACGAGGGTTTTCACGACTGGCTAGCGGGGTTCCAGTTCAAACCAACACCTGACAAGCTAAGGGGAAGCCACGTGGTTGGGCCATTTGTTTGTGCAGCCGATCCTGTGTAGGGGATTTTTGGGACCTTTACGAATAAAAACTAAGTACCAAAGTTTTATTAGCTCCCTCTCGTTCCTGCGTACTTAATAAACATTGCACCTATCTTTTTTGCTTCTGATTAGTTTTAATTAAAGGTTATCATTTATTTAGTAATTATAAGTATCATTTATATAGCGGATACCCCGTTTTTTTTTCTTTCTTTTATCAATAGAGTAGGTAATAGTCTAGTCCAGGATACACTATCTTGTAACCAGTATTACCAATTGTTGCAAAATTTTAATATAGTATTTATCAAATAGTTGCTTTAATTTCCCTATATAATAATAATAATAGCTCCCGTATATAGCGTTTAACGCCTTGGGAGTAGCAAGGTACAGCTTGCTATACTAGAGCCATTCGGTAACAAGGAAGGTAATGTGGCTAGCACTACGCTTCAACCGCCTATTATTACCTCAGGATTGTGAATCCCAAGTACTCATTTAAGGCTGAGTCGACCTAGGTACCCAAACTATTTTTATTTTAATAAAAATAGTCAGCTGATGAAATGCCGGGTGTGGGAATCGAACCCACACCTTGGGATAGGTAGACGAGAGCCTGTACCTCTACGCCACCGTTGTTGTAAGAAATAGAAGGAGCAATACAGAATATTCACTTTGTTTTCAATCTTTTCTTTTACGGTTTTCTTAGTTTTTGTAACGAGAAAATTATCTCTCCTGTTGTTAGTTGTAATAAATTTTGTTAAAGCTAATATATAAAGTAGCAGTCTGTTTGTCTAAGTCTTTCTTTTGCGAGTGTGGAATAATTATTGATTTGAAATTGCTTTTACAGTATCTAAACTATTTACAAACGCAATTCAGAAAATTCAACGTGTCTTGGTATTCAAATTAAAATGCTTTTTTTTAAATATGCGATAATTGTTTTGAGTAGTGTATGAGAGCATATTTCAGAAAATACAGAGACGTAAAAATTGCTTTTTTATTAAAAAATTCGCATCGGCTTATTAAAACAGACATTACACAAATATTTTTTCATCATAGACGATTCCCTCTTGCTTTTAAAAATACATTTTAAAGTAATGTTCTGGTACATTTTACTCCAACTTGGCTAAGAGTAATGTTTTTGACACAAGTAACAGTACAGTCCAGTGCAAATTGTTTCGTTTGTGAAAGGATTGGGAGCAGACGAGTTAATAATAACTATACTAGTTATCTTTCTTTGCATAATTGATTTCATGGTCGCTAAACAATATTTTTTTGTTTCCTTTGGTGCTACGATCATATTATTATTTTTTAGCGATTTCAGATTCATGTTGACAATCATGTCATTATTGTTACTCAGACTACAGACTCCTCCTTGCTTTCACACTCAATTTCACTCTCTTTTGGATACTGTTTTGTATTAGGATAACTGTTTTCTTTACCGACTTCGCAAGTGACCGATTTTGGCTCTTTACTATTTTGGTAAATAAGTTCTGATTTCTTTATGTCCGATAACTCTTTGGTATTATTTTATAATAATAATAATATCCTTTATTGCCAACAATATCCACATATACAGACAAAGCAATGTCAAAAACTAAGTTAAAAGTAAAGCAAGTACCTATAAGTATAAAATAAAATATAAACAATACATGAAAACGTATACAAGACGTTAAAATTTGCTAAAACTAGTAACTAAAGTTAAATGAATAACATTTTTTTGTGGCTAAAAATTTTTTGGTTTTAGTTTTGAAACTTTGCAGGCTCTGTGTCTCTTTTATTTCAGAGGGCAACATTTTAAAAGCTTTAATGGCTCTGTATACAGGGCCTTTTTCAAAAAATGTAGACCTGTGGATGGGTATAGCAAGTGCATTTCTGTGCCTAGTGACCATAGACATTTCTTCCGAGTATCCTTGGAGGTTAGTTCTAAAGATGTGAGGCTGCTTATTAACAAATAGTACTAGGGCTAAGAAGTACAGCGAAGGAGCAGTTAATGCACCCAATTTATCAAAATAAGACTTGCAAGACGTTCTAGGATGTAGGCCGGATATACAGCGAATTATCCTTTTTTGAAAAACAAACACATCCAAGGCATCCCTTTCTGATCCCCATATTAGAATACCATAACTTATCAAAGACTGTATATTGGAGAAGTACAAACTTCTTAATGTATCCAGAAAAAGTTTATCTTTTAAACGCCGGAACAATCCGCAATATTTATTGGGTTTTAATGAGACACTGTTTGTGTGGTTTTGATATGATAGAGTGGAATCCAAATATATTCCCAGACATTTCACACACTCCTGCTCAACTACCGATTTCCCGTTGAGTGTTATATAAAAAGACTCGCTAGTCTGCTGAACGTGACCAGGGGGGTGACAGTGAAATAGGAAGATTGGAAACAGCCATTAGTGTCATTCCTGTCATCTCCTGACGACAAGTATGGCCGCCTAGACAAGGACAGCAATGTTTCTTTCTAACTATTGTCTAACTTCACAGTTTAGAATTGACATATTTCAGAGACAACTTCAGATTTGTTCTAGAATAAATTTCGACACCATTTTAATTCTCTCCGTTTAGTTTTGTAAATTCAATTTGATATTTCGGCAGAAATTTATAAATGTAAAGGTAATAAAGCATATAAAATATATATTACATGAAAAATCCTGGAGAAAAAGACGTTTCTGCAGTACTAGGTATGTCCCATGTATATTAAAAATAGGTAGTAAATAAACACTATTTCTGTATTTTTTAGATGCAAGAAAATTTTGTTATGTTTATGATCGGCGATTTTTTTGAAAATGGAAAGAATTTACAGCAAGGTAAGATCATTTTTAACTATAGTCAACATTAGTTATCTCCAGTATGTGCGATTTATTGTCAATGATGCAATAAATCTGACTGATACAATCCGATTGTTATCCGACTAAAAGTCTCTTTTTGCTTCTTTTTGATTTATAAACCAGGTCTCTTTGGGAATAATGGACGCTTTTTTTAAACAGTATATTTGTATTTTATACCTATTGATATTTTTACATTGTTAATTTTAGTATAAAAAAAAATGTTTTTCTGTTTTCAGGTTTTTGTAAAAGGCTCCCGTTTTCATGTTCCTGCCCCCGTTTTCTGTCTCTGATGGCTGTGAATACGTGTATTTATTTACAAATTACTGTAAGTCATGCTTATACCTTACTAATTTACGTTAAAATTGCATATAATTAAGTAATTGCTGTTGAAATTATTCAATTCTTTATTTTTTATATATATTTAGTCACGTTGTCTCATATTTCAAATAAATATGTTTGAATAAAATTTTGTTTTGTTTTATTTATGATAAGAAAGAGTACAAAATACATTTAAACTGAAAGTGGGCCCGCCATTGAATAACCGGAAACGGAAATAAATACGAAGCCATCATGTCAACCTGTCAATTGGAAAATTAGTTCTCCAGCCGACAACGAAGGCTTTCGGTGGCGTATCGTGTTTCCACGATTTAACACAGAGTTGACAGTTCTTTCTAGTTAATTATTTTATGAACGTGGCCAATCCTGTTTTTTCTGTGTTTAGTTTTAGGTTTTTTTTTCGGGACACCATTGCCTCATTCCATCACCTGACAACGAGCATCTACTTGACAACTGATGGACTGTTTGCTCAGATGCCGAAGCCGAGCTATCATCAGCAAATTGACATAAAATGTCAATATTCATAATTTCTTTGAGATTGTTCACATACAGCAAGAACAAAAGCGGCCCTAGGATGGATCCTTGAGGTACCCCCCGCTCAAGGGAGATAGACCCCCAGTAGTGCTTAGTACCCAACACTGTAATGCAAACTAGTTGTTTACGGTTTGCTAAGTATCACTTTATGAGATCCTACATGTTCCCTTAATGCCGTATCTGTGTAATTGTCCCATAAGAATTCCATGGTCAATAGTGTCAAAGGCCTCCGACAAACTCAAAGTACAAACCTGCCACTTTTTGATTTTGGTCTAACTGATCCATAATAAATTCTACTGTCTTAAATACTGCCAACTCTGCTGATTTGTGTTGTTGAAAGCCGTATTGGGTATTACTTAATACAATTAGTAATAGTATGTCTACTAGGCGGTTAATTGATCTCTCGAAAACCTTTGACACTAATGGAAGCAGCAACACTAGTCTATAGTTATTTTTGAGCTGCGAGTCACCTTTTATAAAAATCGGGACAACTTTTGCCACTTTAAGGGCTTCTAGATAGAGACCCGTCTGGAACATTTGATTGATCATCACAGGCAAGTCATCGGGTCTCGAATTGCATTGTTTTGAATCTTAGATTTGAATTTTGTCGCCAGTGTTTTTTTATTAGTTATTTTCCTTTTTTGTATGAGAGTTCTTCTTTTATCTGCTTTTACTTTAACCTTTCAGTCTTACGTTTCTCGTTTTCTGCCTCTACTTCTTTTTTTGATGCTATTTTTTTCGTAAATGTCTCTTTCCTAACTGAGGAAATCAGTACAAAGGGTAGCTTTTCTGTCTCCTTTTTTCCTTTTTTTTCAGGAGTCTTGTGCCACATGACGAAATCTCTGAATGGTGAAGTATTTAATACGCCGGATTTTTTAGTAGAAAGTGAAGTGTTGGGCATTTGTCCGTCACAGTAGTAGTCGATGAAGTACTGAATATTTGATTATGAAACCCAATATTTTGGTCTAATACAATAGGAATGTTTTCAATATCAAATATTTCTTTATTTTTATCATCAAATGCCCGCATAATTAAGGTCTCATTCTTCGGGTCGGCAGATGAGTGGATACATTCAAGATTTATTTTTCGAGTTTGTATTTATTCAAAAAATCTTCAGTGTGAGCATCATTTCCGTCATAGTTGTCAAGCATTTCAATTTTTTTCTCTCCAACAATTTTCTGAAACGTTTCGAATGAAATTGTACCCTTCTCTCTTTTGTGATCTTCCGTACAATTTACTTTCTTTTTACCATTGCAGTTGAATCTATGGAAGATGGTTTCCATGGATAGAGTCCACATGCACGAAAATCATTTATTACAGCTTCCGGTTTTAAGCTATCAACCACTGTTGTAATTAAAACAACATCTCTAATGATGTTTTCATTTGGCAAGTAACTCCTTTACACAAGGCAGTTGAGTTAATAGAAGAACTTTAGTTAATAGAACTTTTAAAAGTTCGCTATGTTCGGACCAATGTTTAGAAAGGAATAAAGAGATGATTGAATGCTTTACTATACTCGAGGAAATATAAATTCCTGCTAAAATGAAAACACGTGGTACGAGGTCGACTTACCTTGGAGGGTTGTAGTCTTCTCCTGGGTAGCTACCCTGTATCTGGATCAGGAACACTACTCGCACGAGTAAACGATACCGAATTGGTAGGAACTATTGAAGAATTAAAATAAAAGTTATCTGCGGCGGCGGTTAGCACGTTGTCAATCGATCTCTCGTTCGATGTCGCTCATGCAGGATCTTTCTTAAATTTGAAAGATAAAGTTAGGAAAAACAAAATAAATTAAATATGTATTAAGTTCCTAAACAATGTTTTAGGAACGAGTTCGAGTAGAAGTTTTTATAGAATGTTTTCCCATTTTGTCTTGCTACCTTTCCCGATAAAATTTGGAGATCTGTCGTGTACACCTATAACTGGACATGATATCACATTCTCAGCAATCTCCTCTTCCAAATCGGTGTTAGTCTCTACTTTTTCAAACAATTTTTGTAAATACATTTGAGTTTTTTTTAATAATATCCCACCATTAATGATCTTTATCGGACTTTTGAAATGCAGTCGGTCTCAGAGACCGCACGTTAGTACTGGCGGGTTATGGAAAAATTATGACTAGTTCTACACCAATTTTTTATTTAAATTTGCCAAGGATAGTGCTTAAATGACTATAAAGTGTGATTGTAATATTTAAATATTTAACTGTTAACTGGTAAAACAAAATTTTTTATTTTAATTTACAATTATGAAATATGAAAATATGCGAATAAATTCTTATTTATTTGAATATTAAATCAATCTCGAACGAGTTCTTAGCTATAAACTTGTTAAATATATTCCGTCCCCAATTTCTTTATATATTTCGAATAAGTATTGTCTTTTTTAGTTCATTTTCATCTCCTGATAGCCAATCCGTTTGGATTGGTTTAAATTTAACTACTGGAATATTTGCCGGGCAGGTAAAGGAAAATCAATTTCTCCTGAATGCATGTCTTAATGGTGAAGCGATCTACTTAACTGATGTTCCAACTATCGAAGGACCCATCCTTTCCAAACGGTATAACAAAAGCCTTCCTTATATTGAAAATTTGTTAAAGATATTGCGAACGGCTCCTCTTTTATCGGAGGCGGTGGAAACAAGCATTTGCTTCTGCACTAGGCAATAATATGATACCCACCTATATCTTACACTGCATACCAAAGGGCACCACTTATTTCTAACAGATGCTGATACTTTATAAAATATAGTACAAACTGAAATAAAAAAATTGTACAAGTGTACAAACTTTCATGTATTTTAAAGTTCAATATATTTTGTTCTTTGCGCCGTTTTTGATGCATTTTTAAGCAATACGCAAATTATTTGACGTTCAAGTTGACGTTTGCAGTTCATCTTCAATCTTAGATATTATTTCACTTATATTTTCATTTCTCCTGAATTGTAACAGTTAAATTTCATCGCTACGACCTCTATGGGTATTTCGCCATTGCACTGCAAGAAAATCTACAAAATAAAATAGCTATTTTTTGTAAACACTACTGCGTTAAACCTTAACTGACACTGCCTGGTTGAAGTTCGGTAGTATAAGCGTGTTTTTTTTTAAATTATACTGCAATAAAATTATCAGACTGAAATTGTTTATAGTAACGTTTTCTATTAATTTGTCTTACGAAACTTTTTTATAACTGTTTTATTGCCGGCCGTTTATTGAACCCTTGGGAGTGGTTTTTAAAAATCTGGGTTTTCAGCAAATTGTCCCTTATGAAAGTTGTTCAGAATAAAATTACAAACAACTTTTTCCCATAAACTTTTTTTTGTAACTGTATTATTTCCGGACTTAGCGACCGTTTATTGAAACCTTGGGGGTGGTTTTCAAAAATTTTGCTTTTCAGCAAATTGTCCTTTTCGAAAGTTGTTTAGAATAAATGTGCAAACAACTTTTTCTTTTGAACTTTTTTGTAACTGTATTGTTTCCGGACTTAACGACCGTTTATTGAATCCTTGGCGGTGGTTTTCCAAAAGTTTGTTATTCAGCAAATTGTCCCTTACGAAAGTTGTTCAGAATAAATGTACAAACAGTTTTTCCTATGACTTTTTTTCTAATTTGATTATTTTTAAAGGTAGAAATGGGGTAGTTTTCAGTTTTATTATTTTTACAGTAAAGTTGTTTGTATATTTATTCTAAACAACTTTCGTAATGGACAATTTGCTGTTTACCAAAATTTTCGAATCCACCCCCTTTAACTTACCCCGTTGGAAGTTTGGCTTCTGTTTTGACTTTCGATATTTTCTGTGGATAGAAGGGACGGACAAAATGGGAAAAAGGATAACCGATGTGAAGACCGAATTATAGTTAATCGCCACTATGAACAATTATAAAAATAACCAACTGCAAACTAACAATATATCCATTACAGTGTTGTCAAATCAACAACAATTTAGCACTAAAACAACTGCAGTACTATGGTTACTATAACTAAAATAAAACAGAGCTTCTTTTGTTCAAACGGTGCGAAGAGAGACATCGTAAAGTAGCTGCCTTATTCAACATTTCTTTCGCCATAAAAACTGAATTTATCACAAAATATAGCACAACAAATCACTAACAAATCAATGGGCACTTAACTACGGGATATTATACCACTTCTGATGTTAGCAAAATTTTTATTAATTCTTATTAACACAAAAATAGTTTGTCTTAAATACACTAAATAATAAACCATACATTACAAAATAAAAATAACGGGATTGATTAATTTTACTTTATTAATTTAGTCAATAATGATAATATAAAATATGTTACCACCAGTGGCGAGCTATCATAGGGCAGTTCGGTGCAGAGCACCGAGGCCAGAGAAACCCCACAGGAACTTGGGCCCCGCAGAGCCCTTCTAAAAAAATATAAATTATTTTTGTTTAGTTCTTTGCTCAGGGGCCCCAAAAATATCTTAAACCGAGGCCCCCATTTGTCAAGTTACGCCACTGGTTGCCACGTATAAATTCTCCACGCATAAATTAAATATTATAAATGTATATCTATATTACAAATAATAATACATAAGAATTCATTAATGAATGATATTGATAAAAAAATAAACTTATTCCAATATTTTCAATATATCTTTTTGTTCCTATTTAACTAATATTAGTATAGGAAATACTACTTGGAAATACTAATGGGATAATTTTTATGTAAAATTAACATTGGCTGTCGCGACCTCGACATGACAAGTCAAGAAATTTTAATAATTTGTGTATATTCTTTAAAAAAACTATATTTATAAATAATTGTTTGGCAATCCTTACTAATATTATTAATGGGAAAGTTTGTTTGCATGTATGGATGTATGGATCTGTGTTACTCTTTCACGTCAAAACTGGATGGATTTTAATGAAACTTAACAATAATATAACTTATAGAGTATAGAGAATAATACATAGACTATAAATTACGGGTAGTTCGGTACTTCGGTACCCCGGTAGTTCGTAGTTCGGTTTAAATATTTCAAAACTTAAAATGAAGGAAATCTGATAAAAAAAGGAAAATCGGACCATATCAGTCAAAGCGTGTCTAAAAAAAAATAACAAAATCTAACGATATAAATCAAAAGGAGGAAAAGGTTTCGCTGATAAATAATAACAGTTTGAAAAAAAAAGAGAAAAGGAAAGTTAAAGAATTCTTGTATAACAAACGCAGAAAAATGTCGCAATTATAGGCAACGTAAACTATAGGCAAATACACTACCTAAACTAAATATTCGTTGGTGTCACAAAAGAAATCAGAAAAATCAGAAAACAAACAAGATTAACTCACATCACATAGGAACAAATGAAACATTAAATGTTGTGTCATGTATTTTCTATACATAGCTTGCTGTAAGGTGCGAGATCTGTGAACTTTATACTAATTAATGCAATGGAGGAGAATTGTAAACTCAGTTAACAACGACAACCAGAAAGTAAAGAGGCAACAAAGTGATGAGATTTTTGAATGTCCGGAGTGCGGAAGAGGGATAACATCACGTATCGGGCTTTTCAGTCACAGGAAAACTTATGAAAGAAAACGCCTTGCGTAACCATCTTCTGATGTGTGTCAAATACTCATTAGCGAGTAATGGCAGTAAGTAAGTTATACTAATAGATGAATTTCCATAATTTTCTATACATAAAAGCACTAAAAATTAATACTCTTCAAAAGTTAAAACTAATGTTATTATTAAATTAATAACCACGAGCTTCAATCATTATTGTTATATAAGTATATGCTGCCTTCATCACCGTTAGTGACGTAGCATTAGTCATTTCTTGAAACGGTCCTATAGTCATTGTCAGCGGTTTCTGAGCTCTCAGAAGCATAATAAATAGCATTTTTTGAATTGGCTTAGGATGGTCTGGCCACGGACTCTCAAAAATGCTATCAGAAACTGCAATACTCTGCAATAAGTGTTTGAAAGATATTAGTCAGCTAGGTGAAAAATAATTGAAAGGTACACAGGGAAAAAGAGATCACAGTTATAAAATTAAGTCTTATTAACTTTTATCAGTAGTGATAATCTGAAAAAGTTTTATTATAACGTGATTATCATCTAGTTGCTTATGTAAAATAAATGCCTAAACGAGTTCTTAAATAACTTGCTAAATTTTAAGAAAAAATATAGCACTACTCCACGTACCCATGCAAAAACGATCCAGAGTGCACGCCTATGATCGTTTTTAATTTTTAATTAGCGAAAACGCTCTCTGCTGAGGTTATGTAAAGTTAAGTAAGTTGTATGAAACCAAAATATTCCAATAAAAATTGCTTACTGTAAGGTGAACTTTTGAAATTTGAAAATTGCTTACTGATATAAATCAAATAAATTACTAGTTTTTCATTTATCAAAAGCATCGATATTCGGGACGCAACTAAGTATAGCCATTTATCGCACGGCGAGGTTGCCAGGCGTCTTAGTATTAATGAAATTATCACTTTTGCGCTGCATAACGTAATAATATAATTTAATTGTTACGACTGTGATCGTTTTTACAAAAAACTAACCGTGTCATATGAGAAAGTTTGAATCGACATATCTAACATTGATATTTTTAAAATTTTTGTCATTAATCGATTCTGATCCCTTTCCCCCTGCACCCTCCATTAATGTTTCAAAATTGTAAGATTTATTTATTCGTTTTCGTACAAATCTGAAACTAATAAGAGATATATACCGGGTGCGTCTCAAAAGTGGCTCAGCCCTATAACTTTTTATTTTTTCAGGTAAAAAAGTGTAAGTCATAAATTAGGATTAATTGACATTTTTATTGTATTCGGTCACTTTACCGGATTCGGCCTGTTTCACTGGAAATTACTACAATTTTGATTTTTAAATGGCATTCTTGCTATTTTTTACTTTATTCGATAGAAAATGACATATAAAATTGTATTTTAAATTTCAATCTAGAGAGTCATGAAACACTAATTTTTTATCAAGAGGCCTTCGAAAAATAAATCTGATCGTCTAATGTTTTTAGTGTCTTGTCCTGGTCGGTTAAAAGATACCCAAATCGTATTTTTAATCATATTCCGTTTTTCTTTCAAATGGAACGATGGTGGATCATTAGCATATTTGGAAAAAGCATTTTTTTACGAATAATTTGATACCACACACTTGGCATTCCGAGTAAAATTGCCGCTATGAATCGCATGTTGCAATTTCAAACAAACCATAATCAAAAATGTCACTTCACATATGATATGTCATTCAAGAGGTGTGTAATTCGTGAACGAACTAGTTCCAGTGAACTATTCCGACCCCGGAATGAAAGGAACTAGTTCCTCAGGACCTATTCCGGGATCGAGATCGAGACTGTGACCGATATATAATAATTTACGACGCCGGTGATGGATCGGCCAGCGCGCGTAGCCCGATGCTAGCCAGAAGTGGGGAGTGCCAGCCGTATGTGATCGGATCCGGACCTAGAAGAACTAAATAAAAGACCAGGTTACGTACGGATCGGGCCAGCGCGATCGATGCTAGGCAGGAGTGGGGAGTGCCAGCCGTATGTTATCGGATCCGGACCTAAGGGAACTAGAGGAACTAAATAAAAGACTAATTTACGTACGGATCGACCAGCGCGATCTATGCTAGGCAGGCTTGGGGAGTGTCAGCCGTATGTTATCGGATCCGGACCTAGAGGAACTAATTAAAATACTAGTTCACGAGAATCTATTCAGTCGGCAGATCCGAGATATTATACAAGGCGACGACGATGTATTCGGCCTTGTCTATTGCCACAGCCGGCGTAATTACCATAGAAAATTGTCGCGGATACGTTTTTGAGGTTTAGTTTGTTCTTTAAATATTTTATGGGAATGTTTCACTATAGGTCCCTAAAATCAAGAAATATTTTATAAAACGAAGTAGATATTCCGAATTTTTAGAAAAAAAAAGGCTTGAAGTAAGAAAAAAATGCAATTTTTCATAAAATTTTCGTAATATTTAAGGAACAAGGAACTAGAATTCCCACCTCTATGTCATTCTATTCAGAGTATCGTTTTCTATTGAATAAAGTATCAAAATACCGAGGGTGCAATTTAAAAATCAAATGTTCAATCCTAATTTATGTCACATTCTAACATACGAAATCTCGATTTTTTATCTAAAAAATAAAAAGTTATAGGGGTGAGCCACATTTGAGACGCACCCGGTATATGTTAATAACGGATGTTAGATTATAAACATATTATAAATAGAATTAATATAAAACTATTATTATGCTACCTGTTCTTTTATTTCATTGGCTGACCAAGCAAAAATAAATATCTCAAATATCAGAACGCACACTTCTACTGAAGCAAATAAGGCTTTTGCGAAATCCCCAATCTATATAAAGCATGTTTAAGTTAAATATCATATGACACTTTTAAACATGTAAATCATCTTACCACTAGCTCTTCTACGCATTGAAAAATTGGTAGTGCGACCACAAAAGAACTGAACACAAACTCTATAAGCGTAACAGTTTTGACTGTTTCATTTAAATCTTCTTGAAACCTACAAAAAATATTTTCAGAGAGCGAAGAATCAGATTCTATACAGGGTGTCCCAGAAATAAGTGCACGTATTTTAAGGGGCGGTAGATCTGGTCAAAAGAAACATTTTTTCTCCTTTACCATTTTTCAAATATGTCCTAAATAACCGAGTTATTTTACTTTGAAAATTTAAACAAAAAATGCTTTTTGCTTAAAATCTTTTCTGGATTTTCTTTCATGTAAATTTAATATACTGCCTATGTTGCCATATTATCCAGAAATGATGTTTTTTTTTTTAACTTAAAACTAAAAAAATTTGCAAAAAAATTCCATATAACCTCATAAAAAACCTCATAGGCGTGTTTCTAAGGCCGAAATATACTACCAGTTAAAATACTTGCACTTATTTCTGGGACACCCTGTATATTACAAGCATCTACAGATGCATGAGCAATGCATCTATTTATTTGGATCGATGAGAACTCTAATTTTTTGTTTAGCGGGTATCCGTACCTTATTGAAATTTTAGTGTGAACTATATTTAACAGGGGACTAGAACGTGAATTCGCAGGTACCTAGACCTGTGACCGTTAATTTTTAGGTTAAGTTTATGATGTTGTCAAAAAACAGTTGGCTGGGAAATGACGATCGATGACATTTATCATATAAATTTACATATAAAATGACAGCAATCTTCATTTCATAGTCATCGCTGACGCCGTTTTTTTTGCGATCATACGGTATCACAATATCTCTGCCCCTGATTTTAATCTGCTACTTTTTAACTTCGATCGCGATTTTAACTATCGCATTTTCCGATATGAACTAGCCTATTGTTTCCTGTAGGCATGATGCGGATAGAAGCACAAAAACCACTGTATAGCGACGATATTACGTCTTTCATTTTATTATAAAAAATTTGATTTATACTGTTATAAATCAGTTTTTTTATATTAAAATGAAAGACGTGGCAAATGTGTACGACAGGAAGACGCGATATCCTGTTTACAGCAACATTAGAAGAAATCTTCCGTCAACTGGACTGGACCAACAAACGATTAAAAATAGAGAAGATTTGTTGATCTAAGATTCGCTGACGACATAGTCCTAATTGCCAATAGTCCTGAAGAACTACAAGCACACCGGGTCTCAAAATGAATTTAGCAAAAACTAAAGTGATGTACAACGAACTAGTGAAAAGAAAAGACATTCTAGTAAATAACACAACACTGCAAATAGTAGAAAAAAATATATATTTGGGATAACTAATACACAGATCGGGATCTCTGCTACCAGAAATCAACATAAGAATTAACTTAGCATGGAGTACTTATTGAAGAAACGCAATCATATTCAAATCTAGAATGCCACTCTATCTAAAGAAGAAAACATTCGAGCAATGTGTACTCCCAGTCATGGTCTATGCATGCGAAACCCAGTGGCGGACTAAGCCTGTCGGGGGCCCGGGGCGGCAAAGCTAAATGTGGCCCCCGGTCTTTTTAGATAATGATACTTCTAATGCACATTTTGTAAAAATTTAATGACGTATATATAATGGTTGACAAAATTCAAGTATTTATACAGGGTGTCCCAGGCTGAGCCTGCATTAGAAGTTTCTAGAGAACTACAATATATAGATACGAGATTTTGTGCATATCATTGTTTTACAATGAGATCTATCGATTAAAAATATTTTCAATATGGCGGCACTTTCGGAAGTACCGGAAGGTGTCAGCTACTTTCTTATTTTAAATGGATGACCCCATTTTTTATTACATACTTAAATTCTCTGTAAAATTTTATGAATTTGGATATTAAACACTCTATATCTAACGATAACTATTTTTGAGAAAAAAAAATTATAATTTTTGGAGGAAAAAAACTGCCTGTCAAAAATATGTATATAGCCTAAACGTCAAATTTAGTGATTGTCACAGCCACTGTACCATAAAGAGAAGACATGTGGAAGACATGTCAAAAATTAAATTGTCCGAATGTCATAAAATAATGGCCGCAGCTGTCATGGAATTAAGGCATTAAAAATTTATCATAAATCTTTTTTTTTTCAAATGGATATCCACTTTTTTTATTTCACTCGTAAAAAGGCTTTCGTTACTTTCACTTCACTGGACACTTAAAACAGACATCATAAGGAAACTGCAGGTCGCACAATGTTCAATGTAACGAAATATGCTGGGAATAACCAAGATAGACCGTAAAAGAATAGAGTGGATAGGACAAAAGACCCAGGTTATAGATATCATGCCACAAAATCAAATCCCTCAAATGGTAATGGGCAGGATACCTCGCAAGAAGAACAGACAACAGATGGATCACAAAAATTACAGCATGGTAGCCACGAGAAATTAAGAGACCTAGAGGAAAGAACAATTTCTTCCAAAAAAGGACTGTCCTGACAAAAAAGGACAGGTGGTAACCTTAATCACTAAGGACTCCACTAGAGCTCTTCCAATGTGTATTTTTGTGTTAGGTCTTGGTTTGGTTTGGTTTGTGGTTTGGTTTCTGTCCCACCAGATGTTATTTGGTGCTCATATACTCTTCCGCCTTTGTTCAATTCTAGAAGATATTATATACAGGGTGGTCCGAACTGTATTCCGGAAACTTCAGTAACATATTCTGCAGATAAAAATAAGTAAAAAAAGTTCTTATAAATGTATGTCCTAAAATGCTTAGTTTCAGAGATACAGGGTGTAGAAATTTCATTTTTATTTCGATTTTTTCCAAATAATTTCCGAAATAACGTCAATATTTGCATGAAAATTGGTGTCTGGGAGTTTTTTGACATGAGAAATTTGGGATTTTGATGAAATGTTTTTGAAATTTTGAATATGGCTCCTATTTGTAGAGGGCGCCACCTACGTATTTTTTAACTGGTTTGAAGAGTAATAACTTTTCGGCCGTACCTGTATAAAACTAGCTAGTTAAAAAAATATATATTTACGACGTTTTTTACGTAAAAAAGGTCTCTTGGTAAAAATCGCTACTAGTAATGGTTCTCGAGATATTTGGAATAGAAATTACCAATACCTGTCATCATTGACATAAATTAAACATGTTGAATAATTAGTTATTAGACTAAAATCATAAATTTGCAATGTTTTTGTGCCAAGAGTTCAACAGAAACTGTTTTATCATCATTTTTTCGAAGAAAAATTTATGATTAGTTTAAGAAAAATATAAAGTTCCCAAATTTCTCATTTCAGTCAAATAACTATCTGTTTATTTTTAGTCAGTAATGACATGTATTGACTATTTCCATTGTAAATATCTTGAGAACGGTTTCTCGTAGCGATTTTTACCAAGAGACATTTTTTAGTAGAAAATCACGAAAATGTATATTTTTTCACTCAGTGGTTTTATACAGGTACGGCCAAAAGTTATTACTCTTCAAAGCAGTTAAAACACATGTAGGTGGCGCCCCCTACAAATAGGAGTTATTTTGACATTGAAATCAAGTTTTTCATGTCAAAAAACTCCCAGACACCAATTTCTGTCCAAATATTGACGTTACTTCAGAAATTATTTGGAAAGAATCGAAATTAAAATGAAACTTCTACACCCTGTATCTTCGAAACTAAGCATTTTAGGACACACATTTATGCGAACTTTTTTACTTATTTTTATCTGCAGAATATGCTGCCGAAGTTTCCGAAATACAGTTCGGACCACCCTGTATACAGGGTGAGTTTCCTACGATGTTTTCTATGGGTATGTCGGAAACTACTGGAGATAGAGAGTCGGTTAAATGGGGAAAGAATTGCAGTTTTGTGATGTCATAAATATGCGCCTTTCAGATTTTTGAAAAAGTTCATGGCTTACTAGATATTTAAAAAAAACAAATTTCGGCTATTTTAAAATTTGTTCCTAATTCCATTATAAGCTATTTTAGACAAAAAGTTTTCAGATAAAAGTTGTAGATAATCACATCCTTAATGAGACTGTGTCCTCTGTTTTTTTCTAAAGCCTGTCATTTTTGACATATGACACAAACATAGGTTTTTTTAAATGGAAACCATAGTTGGCCATGACTTCATAAAAAGCGCCATTTTTTAACCTTTTTAAATATATTTATGAGCTATAATATCTATTTATATTTTATAAGCTATAATATCTTTTCTTCGAAAAACTACTGAGTTATAGCCAATTCTTATCATTTTAAACAATTTCACTTAGGTAGCCATAGCAACAAGTTCAATCGCCATTGCTCTCAGAAATGTGAAGCTGTCACATCCAAACTTTGTAAATTAAAATAAACAAAAATTGTAAATATGAATTTTTAAAATGAAGAAAAGCGTGTAGATACTCGCGCATCAATAGAGTGGTTCGAACATGACTTTCATTATGACACACCACCCCCACTCCCTATAATGACAGAAATGTTAAAAATTATTTATATCTTAATTATACAAACGCAGGGATAGGAAGAGGTGAACTAATTGCATGGGCCTCCTAGATCACCTGACCCATCCATTTTAAAAATTTTTATGCAGTATAGTTAACAATAAGGTTTAAAAAAGAACATAGGAATTAAGAGAGGCACTCGAAGTGGCGGTACGAGAAAAATTTAATTAAGTCGACCGGTCCTTCTGTGAGAATAGGTAGTAATTCAGTTTTAAAAACATGCAACTCAAAACAATGGCGGATTTTTTGAACATTTTTTAAAATAACTTAAAGTGTATGTAGTGATATTATTTTTTTAAGTTTTAGTTTGTGTAATGTAAATTGTAAAGAACCGTTTAGTAATATATTCTGACATTTTATAAATTATAAATCATAACAGAATAAGAATACCATGCAATCAAAGTAAAATTAGTCAAGAAAGATAAGAATTGGCTATAACTAAATTTAACTTTTCTAACATGTCTTGAAAACCGTTCTCTAAAAAACGTAACATTCACCGGTCAACGTATCCTCGTAAATGTATGGCCAAGAAAAGTTGAACCGATAATCCTACACGCTTTTCTTCATTTGAAAAATTTTTATTTACAATTTTTGTTTATTTTAATTTACAAGGATTGAATGTGACAATTTCATATTTCTGAGAGCAAAGACGATTAAACTTCTTTCCATGGCTAACTAAGTGAAATTGTTTAAAAATGATAAGAATTGGCTATAACTCAGTAATTTTTCGAAGAAAACATATTATAGCTTATATCGCTGAAAAGCTTAAAAAATGGCGCTTTTTATGAAGCCATGGCCAACTATGGTTTCCATTTAAAAAAACCTATGGTTGTGTCATATATCAAAAATGACAGGCTTTAGAAAAAAGCGGAGGACACAGCCTTATTAAGAATGTGATTATCTACAACTTTTATCTGAAAACTTTTTGTCTAAAATAGCTTATAATGGAATTAGGGACAATTTTTAAAATAGCCGAAATTTGTTTTTTTCGAAATATCTAGTAAGGCATGAACTTTTTCAAAAATCTGAAAGGCGCATATTTATGACCCCATAAAACTGCAATTCTTTCCCCATTTAACCGACTCTCTATCTCCAGTAGTTTCCGAGATACCCATAGAGAACATTGTAGGAAACTCACCCTGCATATGATTTCTGTTTTGTGCAGTCCATTTCTTGATACAACCTTAGATTAACCATTCAACCTGTCTGAGCTTTGAGTAGTCGTTAATGAAAATATCAAATTTATCATTTGTAAGAAATTTATCAAATGTAGCAGTAAATAAAACATCACGAACAGACTAACTGTGAAAAGAACCATGTCATGCCAACAGCATAACCTAAACGTGAAAATTACCATAAACGTTAAAATGTATATTCGCTGGTTCTGGTTATTGTCACAGCTAATAAAAATAAATTTAAGATAAAAATACGTATGTTTTTAATGGCATGTGAAAAATAAATAGTAACAAACGTGCATAACAGAATAAAATTTTACAATTACCTAGTTAATTCTTGATGTTCTATAACAAGTTGTTTAATAGTAGACAATATATTCTCATTGCGTTTCATCGAAAGTATATTAAACTTTCTAATACGAATACCAAGTACTTTTAATTGAAACGACACCAAGTTGATTAAAGAAAATATAGATATTTGATGAGAAATATTGAATGGCATTGCTTGAAGCAATAAGTAACACTGCGTTGCTATGATAAACGGAGCATATTCACTTCGATTTAGTGGGAAATATATTTCAAATATAAAAACTTTATTTTCAGAGTCCAGATGTCTTACTCCTACTGCTTTGGCCGCAAGGATGCCGTTGATTACCATTGATACTGCTCCAGTAAATGTCAAAGAAACTACATAGAGATTCACGAACCAATTATACCTTTCGAATTTCTTATAGCTTTCTAATATCTCTTCATCTGCCTCATTCTTCATTTCGATCTCCATTTCTAGGAAATGTTTGTAAAATTGAGATACCTTATTTTTTTGGTACATTATTATCTTCATTACTATTTTGAAACAGGGTACAACCATTGTGGCACTGGCATTAATTCGTTCTATAGCATTTCTGTTTTTGATTATTCTAATGAATTCCAATGCCAAAGAGAGAAAAAATACAAAAAACTGGATCTGAATAAAACGTCGGTATTTTGAATATAGGTTTTTTTTGGAAGGAGACATGAAATTTACTGGCCATAAGCCGGCAATTGTCATAGCAGTTTTGGTCAGAAAAAGTGAAGTAACCATTTTGGAGTACTTTTTTGACAGATTAAATGTTTGAATAGATGTATTAAGGAAACTAATTTAAGCTGTAAGTAAAATTAAATAAAAACGCAAAGCTATTTAAAAAATGTATATAAATGGTGTTTTTATAATTCAGGGTTGTTGCCAACAAAATATGAAAATGTACAACTTTATTAATGTTAAAATTAAAATTCACAATCAATTTAACAATGATTTAATGATTAAGTACATCACTGAATCAGAATCCTTATAAATATTTTATATGAATTCTAAGTATTTTTAATACTACAACAATATACTCTGTTTTTTTCTCAGGTAAGATTTCGACAGACGATGACAGAAGAAAAGCAGATGACGTCCCATACCAATCTATTTATTTTACTAAAAAAAGTTTCTAATAATTTTTAAGTTATCTATGGATGGGTTTAAATATAAATCCGTCATGCGTTGTGTCTTGTTGTTTTTAACCAGTTTTATTGGTTTATTTAAAAAATGACAGATCGTATTTCAATTTTATTGGTTTGACGGAACGATGAACGATAAACGGACGCCGATGCGTATGAACTCGCCTTTAGATTTTTGTCATTTTTGACGCTTGTCAAAGTCTTGCCAAATTATAGGTTATAATTTTGTGTCAACTTTTGTTAAATACCCTGCGTTTTGGAAGATGATGCATTTTGATTCGTATTATTACGTGTGTTTTGTGTCTTTTGAAGTCAAGTGGAGGAAAAATCGAGTGAAAATTAACTGTAGACCCAGAGCAGAGTTTATGGTTAATACTCGCTACCCAGGCAGAAAGTCTTATACACCAATGAAGTTGCCATCGTTAAAGTTTGTATACCATCTCGTCGTAGATAAGTGCATCTCGTATATGGTAGAAGGAGTAGCTGTAAAATATCGATATCACACGATAGGTAAATAATGGATTTTAGTACTGCAGAAAAATAAGGTCAAAAGGTACTAGTTTAAAAAAATTAAGATTAAAGTTAATTAATCAACCTTTAAGGTATAAAATTTGGTAGGTGTTATCATTAATAAAATAGTTTGTTTTATTTACCTATGTTGTTTTATTTATTCCTGTGGAATATTACAAATTTGTATTTGTACATAAGTTATATTGATAAATATAATCATAAATGCGGGTAGTTTCATAAAGCTTGAAAGTAAAAAAAAGTTCTTTTTTATATTTTTTTGGTATGTAGTGTCTTGTTCTTGTTTGTTTTATATTAACACATACCGTTTTTATTAAATAAAATAACTCGATTACATTTTTTCAGTTTTATACAGTTTTTTTCACAATATTTTAAAGTAATCACTTGTCATCTTGTCAATCAAATTTTAAATATTTCCTGCTATGCGTTCCAGTTGTACCAACTTATTTCTTTGTAAAATAAAATAAACTACTTTGAAATTAAAATGACAGATACATCTATCACTGTCAAGGATCTTCTCGTTGGACAGACTATATATTTTTTAAGCGAGTGTCACAAAAAATGAAGCTTTACGGATCTATTAACGTCCCTAAAGTGTATCTTTTTTGGCCGCTTTTTTACTTTACGGCCGCTCTTTTACTTTACGGCCGTTTTATTTACCAATAAAACAAAAGGAAAGGTTCTGTTGCTAGGCTATTTATTTACAAGCTTTCCGTTTCTGTCAGTGAAATGAAATTTAAAATAAATAACTAAAAATATTAAAAACCACATTATACGGGATATATTGTGATAAAAACAGTTAAAAATCTTTGTTACTTAATAATACACTTTTCATTTGGTTAATAAAAATTTGAATTTAATCTTCCAGTTTCGTCTTAATTTAGAAACAAAATTATAAAAAAATTGTTACCTACTTCAAAAGACACTCGCTTAAAAAATTTTGTGTGCACCTCGGTCGTATGATCTTTTTTGTCCTCACCTGAAATTTGCGGCTGAGGCGTAGCCGAGTCACCTGAACTTTACGGCCTTGGTACACAAATAACTATTTTTGGTAGTTGTTCATACGATTAGTAGCTATACAGGATGTCATTGAAATGGTGTAAAAAAAAGTTCCTATAAGTATAGGGCGGAAAATGCATATTAAGGGAGTTAGGGGCACTGAAAGTGTGAATTTAAAAAACGGTTGTTTTGAAATTGTAGGCTTAAAAAACGAGACAAGACTTCGAAAAAAAATCCTCTGGCTTAAATTTTAACCCTAAATCAAATGGTGATACTGAAAAATTATTTGGAAAAGCGGAAAGGGTAGCTTTTGAAAGGGTAGGTGGTTATTTCCTGAATAACTTTTTTGAGGTTATTTTTTTTTTCAACGTGGGTTCATTTTTTGAAAACTACATACTTTTTCCTACAAAAAAGGTATTCTTGTTGCACATCGCCCAGAGCGATGGTTTTCGAGAAAATTGAAAGTAAAGAGATTGCTCTGATGGGTTGCTAACTGGTTAATCAACCTAAACTTGAAAGTTATGGCGGTTCAAAAGTAACCAAGTAGTTATTAAATAAATAATTGGAAAATCAAAATTTCATGATTTTTAAAACATCTTATTGCTTTGAAAACGAAATAAACTTTTTTGGTTTTAAAAAAATTTGGTTTGCTCAGTGCCGATTAATACTGAAAAGCAACTACGTCAACGCATTATTGATTGTTCCAATCAAATTCGGACAACACCAAGGATATCCACAGGGTATCTACGCAGATCGTAGAGAAGATCAGATGTCTACATTGAAATGAATAATGGTCACTTTGAACATTTACTATGAATGAATTAAGGAATGCATTATTCTAATAAGGAATTTTGGTAATTGGATTATTTCGTTTTTTAAAGCAATAAGATGTTTTAAAAATCATGGAATTTTGATTTTTCAATTAATTATTTGATAACTACTTCGTTACTTTTGAACCGCCATAACTTTCATAAGTTTAGGTTGATTAACCAGTTAGCAACCCATCAGAGCAAACTCTTTGCCTTCAATTTTCTCGAAAACCATCGCTCTGGGCGATGTGCAATGTGCTTTTTTGTAGGAAAAAGTATGTAGTTTTCAAAAAATTAACCCACGTTGCAAAAAAAAATAACCTCAAAAAAGTTATTCACGAAAAAAAAACCTATCCTTGCAAAAACTACCCTTTCCGCTTTTCCAAATAATTTTTCAGTATCACCATTTGATTTAAGGTCAAAATTTATGGCAGAGGATTTTTTTTCGAAATTTTATCTCGTTTTTTAAGCCTATAATTTTAAAACAAGCGTTTTTTAAATTCACCCTTTCGGTGCCTCTAACTCCCCTATACTTATAGGAACTTTTTTTACTATTTTTAGGAGTACTATCACCCCCCGATTTTTTCACACCATTTCAATGACACCCTGTATGCAGGGTTGGTTTTAAATAATTGCAAATATTTTCAGGGGGTATATTTCGACCCCAGGAACAAGTCTATGAGGTTTTTCGCGTAAAAAGATGTTGAAAATCGTGCATTTTCTTTTAAATTTTCTTTTTTCTAAAAAAAAAATTAGAACTGCTAGTTCACCTCAAATTTTCCCACGGTGTATTTTGTTAATCTCTGATACTACCATGATTACGGTACTAAAAGGAATGCAACATTGTCACTTCCTCCATGATATTTCTAATTATATATTCATACGAGAAAATGAAAAGAAGTAAAATGCAGAAATACTAGTTGCGTCATTATGATAAATTTATCTATTTCAGTATTCACATAATAAATAGCTCTAGAAAAAACAGACCCCTTTAACCGTTTATAAGTTTAATTAGAAAAAACGAGAACTAAATCCTCTACAATTACACCTTTCGGCTTCGGTACTAGCATATATTATTACATCTCTACTTAATGCCTGTAATAACTAACACATAAAACGTGTGTTTTAAGTGTAATAAATTGTTTTTGCTCGATTTTAAGTGCCTTACCTTGTCAGATAAAATATGAAAACAAACCAATCTCTATTCAATGTTTATTGAGTCCTGAGGGTTTGCGTCTATTAAAATAATGTGGTTGGAATTAAAAATGTGCTACCTATACATCTCCTTGTGGCAAATTTTCAAATAAGAAAATAATGAGCTTAACAAAATTAAAAGCTGCCACGCCCTTTCTAATTTGAAGTTCAATAAAACACAAAGTTTACTTAATCTGAATGAGTTGCATAGAGGCCACTAGCTTTTTAATTTTAACAGCCGGGTGGTCGGGGTTCAAAGATATTAATAAAAGGGCGCCACGAGATTATACTCTATGAACTCGGCATAAAAGATGTTACAATTAAGTAGACTTCAACACTACCCTCGAACTGTTGAGTGTAACTACCATGAACTTCAAATATACTATAATTACTTGAACTTAAGTGACTCTAACTTAACTATGAGACTAGACTGTAAATAATACTACTATAAATGATTAAGCAATTTATTAAATATCAAAGTTAATATTTAAAGAAATAGAAATGAATAAACGTTGAAAAGTAGAATAATATTTAAATCAAGAAAACTAACTAAAAGTATGACGTCATAATCCCCCTTACTTAAACTAAGTACAATATCCTGGGTGGATTACAAATATCAAATCTAAAACTATACTAATCTAAACAGTCTTACTCTAAGCGTTGTATAAACTTGAAACAACTCGGAAGTTCCTCCGGCTGAGCTACGGTGTATAGCTACAGGGTGGCTACGGCGGTGCACAGCAGCTCGGTGTACTGTCACTGGAGCCCACGGATGTCAGCAGACGTACGGATGCCGGCCAGGTGTAGGACTTCAAAAGGTGAACATAAAAAACCCTCAACGAGGGTTTATGATGTCCAACGGGTACCTCTACATACGGGCAACAGGAACGGATGGAATTCTGGACTGTTCTGTGCTGTACGGTCTGGATCGGTCTTCTTGCTCTACAATTACGAACAACCAAATAAGATTTAAGAAAGACAACACTCAACTAATCTTTCTACACCACACGGGCGTGGAAAAGTCGAAAACCAGTCAACAATACGAATAAAAATCAGTTGAGCATTGACTTAGAATAGGCAGAAGAATTATAGCATAACTTGGAACTATTCGGGGACTTCTTGGGCACGTGGAATCGGGATATCGGTCGGAAAAATTTGCCTATTTAATCCCTTACGGAAATTGGTCGGTGGTCCATGTAAACGCAACAAAATCCAACAACGTCTCTGACCAAATGTTTCGGAAGCCTCAATCCTTCTTTACGAAGACCTGCTATTCACCAACAGGGAATGCTTCACGAAACGGCAGCCAGTTCTTCACGACGATATTCTGACGGTGGATCCACAAGAAGTGATGCAAGGTTCGATTTCCTTCACAAAATCAGATTTCTACAGAGATTTCCTGTAGATTTCCTACAGAGATTTCCCTCCAGGATATAGATAGAGAACTATATATCTTGACTAGTCCAACTCACAAAAAGGCATAAATAAAAAATGATGTTTTCTCCTCAGCCATATTCCATATCCGGTCAATGAACGAACTAAACTCAGAAATTCCACAATTAAAAGAACGAATTGCACACTGCGATCCACATCAAAAATAACCAATTTAAGTACGAAATTTTATCTGATAATTATAAAATTTCAATAATCAAAACAAAGGATAAATAAATCCAAAAACATCTGATTTGATCTGACAGTGACAAGTGACGGAGGTGATGATCAAAGATAAACATGGACAAAAAGCCTACTACTGCTGGTGTGCCTGGTCCAGTAACAATATTGTGTATCTATAGCGCGGTGTATATCGGGTTGCATAATTGTAAAATTTAAATAAAATTATAGTAAACATGATGCAAAAATAATAGCTATTTGCGATATTTTATGAGCTAGCACACAGAGGTCGTTGCGAGGAAATTTGACTGTTACAAAACGATTCTTCGTTTATTTTTAAATTAAAGTAGTTTTGGCATTGTTTTGTTATTCTGTTGTTGATTGTCAGTTTTGACGTAATATCTGATTAGAGACGGGTATTCTTATTAGAGATTTTCTTTTTTTTTCTTTTTCTTAAACCTTTAAATTATATCATATATATATTTTTTTCCTTTCTTGGGTATGAGGTTTTAATTGAAGATGGAAACTTTTTTTTTATTATGCGACGTTTCGCCTCATCATGGTGGGCTTTCTCAGGCACTTTATTCTTGAAGCCGCAGCCGCCTTGCTACCACCAGTCTATATAGAAGAATGTAAGTGATGATGAATGTAAGTGTCACTTACATTCTTCTATATAGACTGGTGGTAGCAAGGCGGCTGCGGCTTCAAGAATAAAGTGCCTGAGAAAGCCCACCATGATGAGGCGAAACGTCGCATAATAATAAAAAAAAAGTTTCCATTTTCAATTAAAACCTCATACCCAAGAAAGGAAAAAAATATATATATATATATGATCTTATTAGAGATGTGTGAACTATGATTACTGAGTACAATATTTTAAAAACTACACTACAACTTGTAACAATATAAAAAATGTAGGTATAAACAAACTGTATGAAGCCACGTTGTTTCGTTTACACGTTTTCAAACCACAAAAGGTTATCGACACCTCTTTTGATTTAACTATTTCGGCCCAGCCTTACCACTTAACAGCGCCTCTACCAAAGAGCAACTAAAAAAAAATGAATGTTCTTTATCTCTGGAATGTTGAAACAGTTTTTCAAAGTGTTTTTAAGATACAATTCATTTTTATTTATAATATGCTTATCCAGTACAATTACCCAACAAAGACAAACTTCTACCCATATGTCATATACCGACATAAAAATGGTGCAAAATCTTAAAGAATGCGATTTTCCAAAGATTTTGAAAATGGGTAGATATTGGTTTCCCATGTTCTGTGTTGTGGACAGATAAGGCAGTACTTGTATGTTAAGAATATAATAAATAATAATTTAATAGCATAATATGCTATTTAAGTATCAGAGATAAGTTTTTTTTTCTATTGACTGTGTGGAATAACAGTGCTACTGGTAAACTATATACAGGGTGGTCCGAACTGTATTCCGGAAACTTCGGTGGCATTTTCTGCAGATAAAAATAATTAAAAAAGTTCATATAAATGTATGTCTTAAAATGCTTAGTTTCGGAGATACAGGGTGTAGAAATTTCATTTTTATTTCGATTTTTTCCAAATAATTTCTGAAGTACCATCAATATTTGGATGAAAACTGGTGTCTCAAAAAGTCAAAGCCGGTGAAGAAGCCAGCATATCCAATATTCTCTCGGTCTTACAAATAAACATCGACAGGCGTGGAGTTGCATACGACCTGCTGCTCCAATACGCGCACTCCGAAAACATTAATCTGATAGTGGGACAAGAACCCAATATGACTGCAAGAAAGAACAACATCTGTGACAAAAACGGTGATAGCTTTCTACGGGCAAACCTAGATAATAAGTGTTCCGTCTTGGACTATATCCCTGGTCCTGGGTATGTATGTATTGAATTTACTAACATGTTAATGGTCTCATGTTACTTTTCGCCCAATAAGCCTAGTGAACTTATAAAAGAGCTACTGACCGAGATAGAAACAATCGTCCGAACAAAGAACAAAGAAGTCATCATTGCGGGCGATTTTAACGCCAAGTCTCTGATTTTTGGCTCTCGGGTTGAAAATGAAAAAGGAAGAATAATGGAAGAATGGTTAGCCAGTAATGACCTCGTGGTCATGAATCGAGGCCATACCCCCACATTTATGAACACAAACGGAGAGTCCCTTATAGATATTACCATCCCTACTAATAAAATTAGTAACCAGATCACAAACTGGCGTGTAGTCGAAGACATCGAGAACCTTTCTCTCCATCGATACATTAGATTCGATGTAGTCCTAAATACACAGGGAACTAAAACCAACACCTCTAAGCACGGTTGGCGAATAACCACCAACGGACTACTGAATATACTACATTACTGCCTGGAACACGGCCTCAAGATGAAGTGTCCCTCGCCGGAAGGACTGGATAAATGTTTCAGAAAATTAGGAAACACATTTCTGCTAAATAAAAGGCAACCAGGCAGAAAACAGGTATATACTGGTGGAACCACGATATTATCACCAAAAGGAACGACTGTATTAGACGTAGACGTACTCTGACAAGACTTAAAGCACACGACCCAGCTAAAGTGGAAAGTGCCAGAGAAGAGTATAGGCTAGCTAAGAAAGCTCTAAAATTAGAAATTCTTAGATGCAAAAATGGCGAGAGCTATGTGATGAGCTAGACACGGACGTGTGGGGCAAAGCATACCAACTAACGATGAAAAGGTTCTGCAAAAACTATCAAGCACCTCTTGCTATAAGGATCATAGAAGAACAGTTTGCGACGCTGTTTCCGAGTATGCCGAATATTAAAGGCCAGTTAATCCACCAACAGACGTGCTTCCTTTGTTCTCCCATGAAGAAGTACTTACAGTCGTCTGCAAGCTTAAAAATCGGAATGCACCTGGTCCGGACACCATCCCGATAGAAATTATTAAAATCGCTACCATGCACGATACGCCCGCCGTAGCTGAAGTCATGAATAAATGCCTTATGCTTGGCCAATTCCCAAAACCTTGAAAAGTTGCAAAGCTGGTCCTTATCGAAAAACCGAAAAGGGAGAACGACCATACCAAAAAATATAGACCAATCTGTTTACTCAATTTCAGCGGAAAGTTACTAGAATGCCTATTAAGAGATAACGATAATAATATAATATAGAATCAGAACTAGAAGAAGGCAACAAACTTCACCCTAATCAATTCGGCTTTAGGAAAGGGAAGTCCACCATTGACGCATTAAACATGGTGGTCAACGAAGTAGATCGAATTAAAACCAAGAGTTGCCGACATAGAGGATTTTTGGCATTACTCACCCTTGATATAAAGGACGCTTTCAATTCGGCTCCATGGCTGGGCATTGCAACTCAATTAGAGCATAAGAGAATTAGCCCATACCTTGTACGCATGGTACAGTCGTTCCTGTCACATAGATATGTCATCACAGAGTACGGCGGGAAACACAGAATGACATGTGGAGTCCCTCAAGGTTCGATCCTCGGACCCACCCTCTTGAATATATTTTACGATCAGATACTTAGAACCGATGGGACTATAAAAAATAAAAACTAAAAAAACCGATAGGCCTGGGCAACACGATCTTAGCTTACGCGGACTGCATCCACCTACACGATCCTCGAAGAAAAGATTCAGACGGCTGCGCTAGCGATTAAAAATAAGTTGGAAAGCATGGGCGTCAAACTGGCCCCCGAAAAAACTGAGCTGGTCATTCTCGTTGGACAACGCAAAGCAAAAGATCTAAGCATAAAGCTGGATAATTTAGTTATAAAACCTCAAAAGAAGGTTATATACATGGGGGTTTGGTTCGACTCGGGCATGCGAATGACTTCACATGTCACAGAAATCAGGGATAAAACGACTGGCATCATCCAGAATCTGACGAGAATAACTCCCAATATCGGAGGACCTCGCGCGGAAAAAAGAAGACTTCTCGCTTCGGTAGTTCATTCGACCATACTCTACGCATCGCCGATCTGGGACAGATCCATGCGCTTCAAGCATTACGAAAACATGCTAGATAGGATAAATAGGAAGTTAGCACTCAGGGTTGCATCGGCACACTGCACAGCATACTGCACATGTCCAACAGTAGCGGTACTGTGTCTTGCTCCAGTATATATACCTCCATACCACATACCTCCAGTCAGTCTACTGATCCAGGAAATAAATCAAATATATAAAAATGGAACTTCCTTCCGGAAAGAGGCCAGAAATATGGTACTAGAGCAATGGCAGACACGATGAGAAGCATATAGCGGATGGACAAAGACTTTCATACCTAATATTAAAGATTGGATAAAATGCGACCAAGCAAACACGGACTACTACATCACGCAAGCCATGACTGGCCATGGAGTATTTGGCGAGTATCTGCACAGGATCCGCAAGGTTGACTCTCCTAAATGCTGGTATTGCGAGGTGTCAGACTCGGCTAACCACACACTATTTGAGTGTCACGCGCACGAAGATTTACGGGAAAATGCAGAAATAGTGTGTGATACGAAGATTAATAGAGTAAACGTCGGAAACCTTCTAACATCGTCGAATGAAAATATCGAAGCGATTTGCGGCATGTTAAGGAACATTATGAAGAAAAAGGCGAAGGACGAAAAAGACAAGATCTTGGTACAGACAAGACCAGTATAGAAGTATGATAAGTCTCTAATCTTGATGAAATACCTTCGGCGGTACCGAGATTGGCGAGCTTAAAGCACAGATGGGTTTTTAGTGGGTAGGCCCTCTCGCATGAGGGAGATCCCCACACTCTGGCCCTAAAGGCGTTTCCCACCTATAAAAAAGTAATATACTAACATGCCTGTAAAATCGCTTATATCTGGGGCTTACTCAACCGGGTATCACAATGCAAATTCACCTCAAATATCCATTTAGTTGGTCATTGGCAAGCACTCTCTCATTGTACATAAAAATAACAAAACAATTACTGATCTGGATAAAATTGATAGTTAAATAGTAAGACTCACCCGGGGGTACTCCGCCCCCTAGCCACTGACATTCTTTCAATATATCCCATTCCATATCTTCCATCTAATTCAAATATTATTCGGATCTATTGATCTATTGGTTAATAATCTTCAACATCTGGCTAGTGTCACCCGAAATAGTATAGGGGCTTCCCCCGGACGCAAATGCCGCTAAACAGATTCGCATCCCAATCGAATAGGCTAATTGGGGTACCTCACTACCCCAACGCCGCATCGTGTCAATCGAGAAGATAAGGGAAACCTCAAACTATCAAGACCAACCTCGAAGGCAAGACGTCACAAGAGGTTTTCTTCTCAATGATCAAAAGACCCGTTGCCTTACAGTACATGCCACTTTTATAGTCAAAAGACTCGCAACCCCCCAAATGTCAGCTCTGTGACAAAACACAACACTACACAGCCGGCCGGCCCGTCTACTACTGACCCTATATCACTATTAGATATATCTATACTAGATAATAATCTCTATATAATAATAAATAATAAATAGAGAGTTTCTGAAGGAATGCATATTCTTTATTAGAATAGTGAATAAATAAAAACATTATTATAACAAACTTATTTTCCAAGTTTTACATACCAAAACTCGTGTTTTTATCTGAAAGAATAAAAAAAAGTTATAGGGGTGAGCCACTTTTCAGACGCCCCCGGTATAATTAGTTTCAATTATTTTATTTCATTTAGTCTCTTAAAACAGAAATGTATTAGTTAGGGTATTAACTAATAACTGATAGAAACGCAACATATATTCCAAAGTAATCTGTATTTTAAAAATTTTCTGGTTTTGCACAACCCTGCAGTAATTAATTATGTATATATTAGATAGTTTTTATTTGCCATAAAATTGGTAACAATTCGGTTTATTCGTATTTCAACAAATATTCAGTTGTCATAATAAATTATATATTAGGATATTAATAGACCTATTAAAATGTAATAAGCGCTGTGCTTAATAAATAGGGGAAAAATTAAAATACAATTTTGCTAATAATTATCGTAGTTAGACGTAATAACAATAATATATTATAACATTAGACACAAACAGAAGAAATATATATCAGCACTAGAAGTGGCGAAATAAAAATTAGAAATAAATAAATCAATGGGTTGAGAACACAAAAAATGTCATAGAGGAAGGCGGTCTTGAACATGAGGTTATAGATGATGGGACCAGCGATGAAGAAGTCGAAGTATTGGGTGTCCCAATATTCCGTGGACATCGAACTACTACATATTTTTGGAATCAAAATAGGTTGGACACAATTGATCTCTATAAAAAAGTGCTTCGTTTGTCCGCTAGGGAACATTAAATTTTAAAAAAATAACACAATTTTTTAGATATTTTAAGAACCTTTATTTCGATTTGAATGGGATTTTGAGTTTTAACTTTTTTTTAAGATTTGGGCTTTCACAAAAATCAAGAAGTATGGGAAAGGTGAAAACTACACTTAGCCCTACATAAATTTTAGTATAAATATTTTCCAACTCCACCGACGACAGATTTTCTTTTCGTAAAATGTCGTTCCTCTCGTGTTTTCTATTTTTTTTATCTCTTGTAGAAAACACTACATCGCTTACTTTTTATGGATTTTTTTTTCGAGAAACTAGCACGACGTCTTTACATCCGCAATCCGACGGGATGGTCGAGAGATTCAATAAGACGAGGGGCAACATATTTTCTCACGTATGAAGTATTATTGTACGATACGTTATCCTTTTTTAATGGTACCAAACCTATTAGGTTTAGTACTAAGATATTAGAGAAGTTCTTAAATACCTATTGCCTACCTTGCCTCTTATCGTTAAATATTGTACAAATGTTTGACTCATTAATATTTATTTGTCTTTTTTTCAGTTTCATTTCGTCTTAGAAAAGGAAGAAATAACGTCATAAAGAATAACGTTATAAATAGGATTCATTTTAAAGAAAACACTAAAATTCAACTCCTCTTCGGTACTTTAAAATAAATAAAATAAATTTTACCGGCGAAGCAAGGCCTAACCTTCAAATTTCAACAATATTTGTTGCGTTGAATTTTAAAAACTGCTAAAATTCCACCTTACCTTTGTGTAATCGAGTTAAAAATACAGTATCTAATAGCCATCAACGAATTTAAATTTAGATACACAAACACTCTAAATAATTCTCGCCCTAAATGTTCAACTAAAAACAAAAACGTGCTAATTAATTCACTCACCCTGTTCTCACCACACCGGCCAGCCACCGGCACTTTAACTTTCTGAGTCATGCATACTAGATCGAGACTTTGTCGCATTTTTCAATATTCAATAGTCAGATGATTTGAACTACCAATGAAAACACACCCAAGCGCCAAATATCGCGCCTCAATCCAGTCTTCGGCCGCACAGTGGCTCTTGCATATGTTAAAGAACGGCCATAAGTGATTTTGGGAAAATTAAACTATATGACAACACTGTTAAACTTTTTGAATAGTAGTGGCATTGGTTTAGAAAAAACAACAAATTTTTTGAATAAAATTTGTAACCATGTTTTTTTTTCTCTTAAACCCATCACATTTAATTGTTTTTTTCGCTTAGTGATAGCAAATAAGAATCTAAATATTCCTGGAGGCTTTAAAAATCCGAGATTATTATTTTTTATATTTTAAAGAAAAGGTTTTCTCTACTTTTGGACTATTACTATGAAAGTTCTGAAATTATTATGATGTATTAATTTTTCATGTTTTTTTAAACGTCGTTTTGGTTTGGTTTGGTCGAACTCACTGACGACGAGGTCGCAACGACCTGGCCGTCGGACTAAGGGGTATTTAACCCAAAAAGTTGGCCAATATTCAAAAATCTAAATTCAAGATATCAACCAACCGATACCAGGAATTATTTGTATAAACATGAATGTATTCGAGGGTGGGTGGTAGGGGTCAATGTCCCCCCGTGTTACAATCCGCGCCAATCACAAATTGTTCTTCGAATAGACGGGCTGTGTATCGCTGTGCTTTTACAAAATTTACTTAACAATAATTATCTTAGTTTTTCTTACTAATCGCGATCTTTTGTTGATCTTATATTAGTTTGGAGTATAATATGGGAGTATTACTCTTTAGTATAACTGTTATTTTGTAGTTAGAACAATATTAATCTGCTAGTTCAATAATAGACATATTATTTCATTTATAACAGAATGTTTATGTAAACTTTCAGTATGTAATCGAACCTTATCAAGTATATCAATCTGGCTGGTTTTGTAGCTTAAGTATTCCTTTAGAAGACCTTGATAAGAAATTTTGCTAATTTTTGCGAGTTTGGCAGTTACAATTTTTTTTAATCGAATATAAATGTAGTGTTTTTCACTTTCAACACCCTGTATCTTAGAAACAATGCATTTCTGGACCTATGTTTTGGGAATTTTTTCCATAAAATGACCTGAGGAATCACTCCCTCGAGTATTGACCTGTTATTTTCAATACTGAGGGAGTCTCGACTTAATCTTGTCAATAAAAAAACGCTAGGTATGTATTAAAATTTGAAGCAATTTCTTTATTTTCTCACGTTTTAAAAGGCGGAAGAATGCAAAAAAAAAATAAAAATATTATTGGCCAGGTTTTGAGGTAAAATACCCCATAGTGCGTCGGTTGGCTGAATGTACTGCGTTTTTAGCTGCGGCCAGATGAACGACCAGTTTCAACAGAGTTGTCAAATCTAACGATTTTTTTACGTTTTACCAATTAGAAAATATTGTTTCATAAATGTTAAAATATCCGAGTTAACTAAAAAGCAAAGTTGTTATTCACAACAAACAAAAAGCATTGTGTACGCGCGACCGACAAAAAGGGAGATATTCTGTTTCTTTTTTATACTGATATGGCGCCCATATCACATATTAGGGCCATCGTAAAAAAAGATGGTCAGACACTGACTCTAAATATAAGCAGGTAGAAAGTTTAACTTCCAGTTATTTAGTTATTTCAATGTTTACAATATAACGAAGAATCTACAACAGTAATTACTTCTATTTTTATGAATCTTTAAGACTCTCTTAATTTTTTTTTCAAAATAATGTACCTAGTAGAAATATAGTCTAATGAACCCTGTTTGAAAAACGTTAAATTAAATATCATATTTAAAATACAGTTGTCCTCCTTGTACATGACTACAATACAACTAAAAATTAATTTAATAAAAAGAACAAGTGGTTGTAGAAAAACTTTAAATATTATTTTTTTTTATTTTTTAAATATCGAAACTCAAAGGTATAATAACAGGTATCATACCAACCATAAATAGAGTAGGTATGTCATATAAAAATGTTTTGAGTTTTTACTAGAATCGCCCCTTGATAAAAAAAAAGGGATTAGATTTAAGTTTACCTTTGATCCAGTTTGTATACTATTTCTTTGGATTTTCTGCACGTGTGCAAAAATTACACTAAAACACTATATCTAATAGAAAATAAAATATTGTGCCTTGAATTTGAGGGATTTCATCTGAAAAATTATTAATTTGGAAGAAAACCGGCAACAAGCGGCAGAAAATAATAATATTTCCGTGCAGTCTTCTGGCCGCAACGACCAACGGAAGGCCAGGACGTTAGTGTGCGCTATTTCATTTGATTTAATGGTTTTAGAGGTAGGTGCGGCCTGGCCGGTGCGACCTGGTCGTCAGTGTGTTTGAGCCCATCCATATTTTTATAGTTTTCAAAATACCAAAAAAATACTATCGACGCTTATCGACGTTTCCTCTTATCGCAAATAATATTGTTTGAGGAATTTATTTGTTTATAAACAAAAAATGGTCTGCCTATTCATGCGATATATTTATTTGAAGTGGTCCGTGTTTCTCAATAGACCGATACCAAACCAAACCAAACACAATTTTAAGTTACGTTTTTTCAGAAAAGACAATAGGCGAAAATGTTCACGGTATGCCACAAATCAAGATGTTTTTAATTGTCTCCTGATATCCTCTGACCCTTATTTGGCTGCATTGCGGCATATGTGGAAGAAAAGTGAATATTTAGAGCTGGATGATGAAGCCAAAGAACTCCTTTTATAGAACATATACTGAGTTGGTTGAGAATATGTTTTCTTACATAAATAATATTTTCTACGTTTACGTTCAGAGTTGTAATGGTGGTTTAGTTTTTTTGTTTTGTGAAATATATATTTTTTAATTTTATAGGTACTTCAGGTTTATTTTAGTATTGTTTTAAGTTTCTTTTAAGAATGGAAATCACTTGATTTACAAAAATAAAACGTTTACAAAACATAATTAGAAACCTAAACACTTCTTCTTCGTCTGCACGCATATAATATATTTTTTGAATCCCATTGTTAAATTAGTATCTTGTTATTTATTTTCACGGGGAACATGAATTTTTTTATTAAGAAAGGTCTAAACAAACAGCTAGTGATACAAGAAGTGATTTTTAAAGAATTTATGAACTTATCTCTTTCACCTTTCACTTGCTCACCCAATCCAAACATTTCCCAAAACCCATCCCCCACGTTCACCCTTTAAAGGAAGGGTCGTGGGGCTGTTAATGTAAGAAATTCACAGTCCTTTACAAAGATGCAACCGGGGGGGCATTGAAAATGATGAATAAAAACGTAAAATTATGATTAGTGTTAATACGAGTGTATTACATACATGTTTAAATAACGAACTTAACAAAAACAACAGATTTAAAGATTCACTGAAAAGTAGTAATGTTAACATTAAATAAAACATTATCAATAACAATTATGCGATCGCACCTATCCGTAAAACAAACAAGCAAAAAACAAAAATAACGCCACAAAACATCAGGTTAACATGATGACAGATCATGATCGATGACAGATAAAGAATTCTTACGGAAAGTTACACTTTTACGATATAATTTTTTTTTTTTTTTTTTTTTTTTTTTTTTAAAACTTTTTTAATACCTACTACTGTATCGAAAAGATATTTTTTTTTAAATTACTAAATTCTTAGCCACGCTTTTATGATTTTATACTTTATTGAACAAAACCTAGGAATACAGAAAAAATATTCATACAGGCTCATCCTTTCATTACATCTATATCACCGATCAATTAAATATAATTATAGATAATTTTTTTTAAGATAAAGTTACACAACATCATAAAAGATTGAAGACTTGTATTATTTTACTTAACCTTAGAATACATACACAATAAAGCTTACAAGTACGCAATTTACAAGTTTACAAGTGTACAAGTTTAGAACATAAATTCTATATACAAATAAAAAAAACCAATCAGTCTACGAATCCTGTCAGAGCAAGTCTACTTTTATTTTCCTACCCCTTGTCCTTGAAAAATATATTTTTTGAGTTGTACTTTGAATGTTAGCATATTTAAATTCAACGTTAAAGAATCTGGGAGTTCGTTGTACAACTTAGCTCCATTATATGAGATGGAGGTTTGCCCCTTGCAGGTGAGCATTTTAGGCAGATTTACATCATTATGCCTCCTAGAGTTGTGATCATGCACCTGGGCCCTCCTATCACATTTGAGGACAGAGTGTTTGGCATTTAAAATAATTCCATGTATACATAGACACACCTGAAACTTGTAGATACTATCAACCGACATTATATTGTGATTTGAGTACAGATCCATTGTGTGATACCTAACTGGTAGTTTGTATATATTTTTTTATGGCTCTGTTCTGCAATGTTTTTATTGGTTTTAGTAAAGTTTCATTTGCCGTTGACCATATCATATTTAAATATTGGAGATGACTATGTACCAATGAAAAGTAAAGTGGTCTAAGAAGTTGTATTGGAAGGACTGAGCTTAGCCTTCTGAATATCCCTATTGGAGAGACTATTTTTTTTCTTATGTAATTTATGTGCTCATTCCACGACAGAGTCTCGTCTATCAGAAGGCCCAGGTACCTGATCACACCACTATACGGCAATGTTGCTATTTTTCAAAATTCAATGATGTATTATTGGAGTTTTCTACTGGAGACAAACATATAGTTAGACTTTTTGTCATTCAAGGTTAACTTATGTGAAGTAAGCCATCCTTTTACAATTTTAAATCAACTATAATCCTAGCTTTTAAGTCGTCAACTGATTTCCCAATATACATGATCAGGGTGACATCTGCATAAAGAAATGGTTCTCCACTTAGTTTTAAGTTGGATATAGAATTCATAAATATTAGAAATAATGTGGGTCCCAGTATTGAACCTTGGGGAACTCCACAGATGACATTCTTTAAGGAACTATTTTTGTTTGAAATATTTACGCTCTGTTGGCGGTTTGATAGGTAATTAGAGAACCAGCTAAACGACACATTATCAAGCCCTAACCATTTCAACTTTTGTAAAAGAATACCATGGTCCACCGTATCAAAGGCCTTACACAAGTCAAGCGACACCAGAGCACATATATGTTTTTTGTCTATATTTAATTGAATTTTACTTATTAAGGCAACAACAGCAGCACTAGTATCGCTCGACTTACGAAAACCGTATTGGCGGTCATAAAGAAAATTTATTCTATCCAAAAAAGCGACAAGCTGGGTGTTAACTATCCCTTTTCAATGATTTTTTGAGAAGACGATAATATGCTTATAGGTCTATAGTTTTGCGGAAATTCACGTTCTCCCGATTTAAACACTGGCACAACTTTTCCTATTTTTACGTTATCTGGCACTTCACCACTAGAAAGAGATTGGTTCACAAGCTTTGCAAGAACTGGGCAAAGCGCATCGAAATGCAGTTTTTACAGTTTTAATTTCGATATTGTCTAAGCCATGGGCTTTCGCCGTATCAAGATCTAGTATACATTGTTTAATCTTCTCTTCAGTGACAGTTTCCAATACAAACTTTTCAGGGTTCTTTTTTTCAAGTTCCGTATCAATATCTACCGGCTGGAGTTTTGAGGATAGTTCAGGTCCAATTCTCACAAAGTAACTATTCAGCTCTTCACATATCTCTATTTCATCAGTTATTTCCCTATTGGAGATTTTTAATGTTGTTATAGTGGGTCTGTTTGTGTTTCTCTTATTGTGTACTATCTCATTAATAGTTTGCCATTGCCTTCGGGCATCACCCTCAGACTTTTCAAGCTGCAATGTGTAATAGTTTTTCTTAGCCAGTTTAACCATTGTTTTTACTCTCCTATTTGTTTCTATGTATTTCTCTTTCAGAAAAATACTTTCTGGGCGTTTGTTTGATTTTTATAATATTAATCCCTTTCCTTCATCGCTCTAGAAATCTCTGGTGTAAACCATGGCCCAGACCCATTAGAAACTTTTATTCTTTTCTCCTTGTATTCAGTGTTTTGTGTAAAGCATTGAACTATATGTTGATAATTCTCGTTTATGTTTGTGTGTGAGAATGTTTTATTTAGTTTCATTAGGTCAGTCTTGATTTTTTCCATATTTATTATTTTCTTTGTGTAGTATAGGCGCTTGTTTTTTACTTCCTCTTTAAACAACAATTTCAGTAACTGTAAATCATGATCACTAAGGGTGTTAGCAACAATTCTGAGGTCCATTGGAATATCAATAGCATTTGTTAGAATATGATCTATCAGTGAGGTCCGATTTCTAGTAGGAATTGTCCGGTTGCAGTGATAAAAGCCATTCCCCATACAAAGGTCATTGTAATTTCTACTATTAGTATTATCACGTAATAAGTCTATGTTTAGATCACCCACCATGATCAATTTTTTGTTTTTGTAAGTTGTATACTCCCTCCCCAGGATCTGTAACGTTTCATTCACATACATACGTACAAGGCTCCTATGTATATCTTCAATTCCGTCAGCCCCACTGCTATATATGAAATGTTGTTTTTATTTAGTTTTTTTACCAGATTAAACTGCAGAGGTTCCCTTATAAATATTGTACATCCACCACCCCTTTTGTCTCGACTTGCATACGCTGCTTCATAACCTGGTAGGTTAAAAAATGTTTGGTCATTTTCTGAGATCCATGTTTCTGTCACTACAATTATGTCAATCCCCCTCCCAAGCTGACCCAAGGGGGCTTCCAATTCATTGATTTTGTTTTTTAATGATCTCGCATTCATGTACAATATAGATATCCCCGGCAGGGATTCTTGCTCAGAACTCCTAATGTAGTCACTTACGGAATCATGTTTCCTGGCAGAGACATTAGTCAATATAGTGTGATCCACCATTAACTGGTTCATGGACTCTTCAATAAGTCTATCTGTTCATTGCTCTTGATTTTTACAATATCTGAAGTGTCCGATTTCCTACAGAAAACTGATCCATATTTCTGCCAAACAAATTTAAATCCATGTTTCTTCAAGCTTCGTGCATTCCCATATAAATGTCTTACTTCTTGAGGCATATCTTCATTTACAAAGATGTTTCGGTTATCCCCAGGCAACTGTAGCTCCCCAGAGGTTATCTTCCCTTTCTCTTTTCTTCTTTGTAGCACCAACTTGCACTTGTCCTCAGAATTGAAACTCTTAACTCTCTAAACTAGTAGTGGTTTTATTGGCATTTTGCTGGGTATTGTTTTTATTGAGAATTCACTATCCTCCACGTTGACTTCCAGCATATTGAGAAGCTTGATAACATTTGACCTATCATGGGTTTCTTCACTCTGCAGACCCATTATAACCAGGTTTTTACTTCGATTATTGTTCTTATGCTCGTCTTTTATTTTTCTTATGTCCAGTTCCATTTGCTGAATTTTTTGTTTCAGAGAAGAGCATTCTTTTTTTAATTTATTATTTTCAACAACAACATCCTTTATAGTGTCCTTTATTTCCTCTACTGTATGATTATTAAATGTCATTGCAGTTTCCATGTTGTGCAACTTTTCCAAAATATCCTTTAACAAGTCGTCAGTGAATCTGTCAAGCGTCCCTTTTTCTTAGGTTCGGGTAGCGGTTTACTCTTCTTTTTCGAAACTTGGCTTCAGTAAGTGTTCTTCCTGCTTGGCTTGTGACCGATAAGTACTCGTCGTCGGAGCCATTGTCGTCTTCAGAAGAAGAGGAGTCCAATATAGTAGCCCCAATGTTCTTAAAATAAGTAGAGGGTTTTTAACCTCAAACTTTTTTTGCATGTGTTATAAATCCATTGGATTACCTGTCCTCCTTTTGCTTTCCAGGTCCTCCTTTTTTATTGGAGTGCATGTAAGATGAATCCATCTCGCACATTTACCACAACACTGTATTTTATATCCCGTTTTTCCTATCTTTTTCGAGCAAATTGGGCAGAGCAAATCTATCGCCATGTTATTAACTTAACCACACTTACTCCCAAACGTACGCTTCTATTTTTCTTGGCTGTTGTGCGTCACGTCACAGATTAACATGCCCACGTTTGCACCACAAGGCGATGCTGCAGACCACTAGGTAGACAATTTATGTTATACAACTTGTAGTCAATTTACACTATCTAGCTTTTTTCTTTTAAATGTCGATTTCAGATTTTGTAAAAGTATAGTCAAATGCCGTCTTAAATTGATGATATGAGTTTCTTAGTTTTTAAATAATATAGTGGCGAATTACAAAAATTCCTTTTCAATGAAAATTAATGAGTTAAAATAAAATTATTTAATAAATTACTAACTTTTTCCCGCGACTACGTTCGCGTTACACCTCAAATCGTTCATGCATTGATTTAAATGATTTTTTAGCTGGCATATAGAGAGCTAGTGAGCATATAAGATGTTTTTATTTTCATCTTTTTTTATTTATTAAGAGCACTAATACTCTCTTTATAAATTATTTTTTATTCTTTGAAGGATAATTGAGGAAGATATATTTCGTTATGATGTCACTAAATAAACCCTTGTATAAAATTTTATACTGTCTGGATTATAATGTTATAGTATTGCATTTCCGTACAGCAAACTTTCATTCCTATTCTACTCCCTAAGTGTATTAATTTCATAAATTCCTTTATCTTTGTGCCAGTTTTTATGTGACTATAAAAATTATCAGAAAAAAAAACTTAAAGTTTTATATAAATTTTTACTAACTTTACCCATTTGGTTGATGAATTTCAAACATTTCTTCTAATTCTTTTTTGTAGGATTTCATTCTTCTAGACCAAATAGTAAGGAATTTCATACAACAAACTGTTCCGACATAATTTACTCTCTATGGATGAATTTCCTAAAATCGCTTTGTGTAGCTCATTCACTAATGTCGTTTAAACGAACATTTGTGCTAATCACACCACTGACAATGACAAATAATTTATTTCTGGAGGTATTATGTGTAGGTGTTTTTCAGGTAGTATTTAGTCGTTTTACATAAAGAAATAGCCATTAAGCACTATAAAAATACTTCATAACAAATCTACACATATACCTTTCATTGTAACGTTTTTAGTTCGTTACATGTCTTTGATTATGATATATGATGTCTGGGCACAACCCTGTTATGGTTTGGCACAACCCTGTTATGGTTTGGCACAACCCTGTTATTGCTCCGTGGGAGCGCGCGCTGTCAACATTGCTTCTGTCAATTCTCTGTGATCTAACTTCACTTTTGGTTAGACTGTTTGGCCTGTCAGACGCCATTAGTCCCAATTTTTTAGAAATGGTGATTATTTAAAATCTTGCTGTGTAATCTGAATCAGCTGCCATTTCGAAGCTACAGGTAAAGCTGATTTATTTTCCTTTTTAGATTCGATATTATTGAATATTTTTAGGGTAGTTACGGATGTCCCAACTTGTATTTGTATTTGGCTGGCACGTTGGCGTCACTTTGCTTTTGTCCTCCAGAATGTCATTTGGAAGAAAGGACAAATTGTTTATTATTTATTAGACCCTCGGAGGTATTTCGAGGTAGGTTCATTTGTTTATTAGACGGTGTTTGATTTTGAACAAGAGTTTCGTGTTCTTATGGTCTTACGGACGGACTATTTACAAGGTACGGGTAGTGTTCCCCTGTATCGTTGTCTTATGGACGTACATTGTTTTATGGACGGATGTCCCATGGACAAATGTCCCCTGTAGGATTGATTTGTCTTCACATAGAGTGCCCCAGCGTGGGTGTGGCTTGAGCCCGTGCTGCTTCACCCCATTTCTAAGCCTGGATCGCCGACAGACAGTGCAGAGATGCAAGACCTCCTCGCGCTGCTACTGGTTGAAGCAGGGTTACATTAAGGAACAGCTAAGAATTGTAATTTTAAGTTCTAGTATTGCATTTAACACACCTAAAATGTTTCAGTCTTAAACAGTAACGTACATTTAAACTATAGCGTACAGACTATATTTAGTGGTTAGATTATTAAGAACTATTTATGTCAATGCAGTAGTAAAAGTGTGATTTAGATTTCATAATATCACGCATTGTAATGGTATTACTTTCTATAGACATCATTATTACGCTATATTAACAGATGATTAACCAAACATAGATTCTACAGGTTGCAACACATATGATTGAACACCGTATAAATTTAACAATTAATAAAGTAATGCTACTTATATTTTCTCTAATGTTACACGCATTGTATTTGCCTTATAGTCTTTACATAGAACATATTTAATATTATTTACATATATAGTTTTATTCAACAGGTAACCACTATAATAATTATTAAAATTGTACAATGCTATTCACCATCAGAATTCGTCACGAATAAATATAGTCATTAGTTTTAAGTATTATACAATTGTGTTTTCTTTCTCTGTACATGCCTGGCGCCCAATATCTAGATATCTTGTGTTTATTATTATTGATTAATTTTCTCTCCAGTGAAATACCTTATCCACAACTGCTCTCCGATGAAAAGCTGCCGTTCGCAGTGGTAGTTGTTTAAAAAAACGCTACACATTATGTGGCACCCATAAGCGTGGGGCCTCGAGAAAATAAAACAACCTTTAATTTGACACTTTATTGTTTTTAGTTTGACAGTCAGTCTGTTTTGTATTTTTTACTCGTAATGTATTTCACTGGAGTCTGACAATTTTCCTGATTAATTTTCTTAAATTAATTTTTGTAGTTTAATTTTATTTGGCATGATACAGAGGAGGAAACAGTTGTTTTCTTGGTACGATTTAAGACTGAAATTTTATTTTCTTATTTTTTGATATTTCTATTTATTATTATTTATGGGTCTATGGAATTTGGACAATTTCATATAACGGAGGTGTGTCAGCTGTGTGTTTGATATTTTTGATATTTTGATATATTTTTGAACCTGGTATACAGGGCGGTCAAGATTTAATGCTTGGACCTGAATTTTCTTTGGGGTTAAAATTTTTTTTAATAGTTTAAAATTTTTTCTTGGTAGATACACTTGAAAGTTTATATATTGTTGGGGACTTCCTTATACAGGGTGGTCAATACTTTTTTGTGATTTTGAAATTTTTTAAATTTCAAGGTGTTTGACATTTGATAAAGTTTGAAAACTTTAACATGTTATTTTAGTTTGTATTTTCCCTATACAGGGTGGACAAGCATTAAATTTTCGATTTTGATTTTTTTATATCTCTAGGTGTTTGAAATTTCATATAACTTTCTGTTTGGTACTTTAGGTACATTTTGAGTTTTTTTGTCATGACAGTTATACTAGGACTGTTATGTTGATACAGGAAGTGTATCCTTGAGTTTTTGAGTGTATGACAGGGAGTGGCTTGTCATATTTGATGCAATGAGGTATCTTTTTTTTTTGGCAGCTGTCTATGTACGTGTCAAAGGAATGTTTGGTACTTGTTCTGTTATGATAGTTGCCGAATAACTTTTCATACAGACATTTACCGTTTAGTGATTTAGTGTCAGGAGGACATTAAATTTTTTTACTGATGTTGCAGACGACATATGCGGTGAGCATTTGTCGTATTTATGGTTTACAGTTAGCAGGATGCTACTGTGAACATTTTGGTTGTTAATGATTTTTTTTGGAGACGTCCAAGATCATTAACATGTTGTCATCATTTGATATGATGATTGTTTTTGAGTTATTTGAGCGATTTAGCGCTTGTGACTCAAGTTTATGGAGGATTGACGTTTGACATTTCTGTTCTCGGATTCTGTTGCCTGGTTTTAATAGTTTTTACTAGATCTAATAGCCAATGCAATGTTTCCGAAGAACTATATCTGTGTCAAAACGCGTCAATAGGTTGAGTTTAGTTGGAGTTCTAGTTTTCTCGTTATTTGTAGAGATATTTTTTTGATGACACTTGTGTCATGTTCAGATCTTTTTGTATTGTGAGATATTTTGTCTTGGTGACATGTATCATTTTTAGTTTTTTAGTGAATTTTGGCAGTGTCTGTATGGAATGTGCAGATGCATTGAGTTTTTAGCGACGTGCATAGCGAGATGATGATGCTCTGTTTTATTAGTTTTTCTGGTTTTTAGTCCAGGTGTATTGTTTCGCGAGCAATTACACCACTTTTTTGGTTTGGAATAACTGTCAGTGAGATAGTTGTTAGTTTGTGTTTTGCCTGATGAGTTGCCATAGAGACAATTTCATCATTTTAGTTCCTTATGTATAGTTTAGTTTAGCTCGTTAGTTTTATTTAGCCCTACAGTTTACTTGCGTTTGGCAATTGTGATTTTTTGAGTCTGGCTTTGAGTAGTGTCGTGTTTGACATTTTTGTAATTTTTTGACTTTACAGTTTTCTGTAGGTCTTTGAGTTTGTTTGATTGTCATATTGTCATTCAGTTTTTTATTTTTGTTTCGATCTATGGCTATTATCTAGCCTATGGTCGTGGTTTGGGCCGTGAGGCCCGTATCCGCTCTACATGGTGGGCGAGTTGAGTGTGCTACTGGTTAGTTGCATGCTCAACAGTAAAGAATAACCATGTACGGGTTCCTCGTGACGGTAAGAGTCCGTCAAATGCCACCGTAGTATGTGGTAAGTCTCAAAACATCGAGAGTGTCGGAAATTCTTTCCGTACACCTTATCCACATACTACGTATACATATGGTATTGCGTGTGTGGTGTTGTATGGGTGATGTTACGTATGTGGTACTACGTGAATAGTATTACGTATGTGGTATTACCTGTATAGTATTACTTTATCGTAATACCTATTTAATAGGTTTTACTTTGGTAGGTAAAACCTATATTTATTCATTTTATTAAATTGATTTGATTATTATTTTGATTTTGATTCGAGATACCTGTTAGGGTTCCGTCGCCATTTGTTTGACAGGGCGTTGACCTTCCGTCAACTACACTAGGCGATGCGTATTTTTGTCTTTTTCTTTCTGAGCTAAGGCTCAGAAGGTTTTAGTTGTATTTTTTTGTATGTAGTCATTTTGGGATATCGTTATAGATATGCTCTATTTATCCCATTTTAGTTGATGTACACTACAGTGCATCCCCTCATGCTGACAGATGTAGTGTATTATTTTTCCAAATTCATTTCATTTTCATCTTTCTTTGCAGTTCTGTCTCTTGGTGATTATCTCTGGTTTTTGTTGGTTCCAGTCACTGCGTTGGGGAGAAGGGTTGAGCTAGTGCAAAATTTGTTGAGGTGTTTAGGCTCGGTTAGCCTTCTTCAGCCTCTGTTGCTCTAGTCTGTAATTCCTTGTCTGACGTTGTTAGTATGATACATTCCGTTTGAGAGAAGGTTTGAGCTGGAACAGTATATTTGTCTGGTTGTCTTGGTCTTGTAGTACCGACCGTCGTCAACCTTTAACTGCTCTAGTTCCATATAATTCCTTGTCTGGCGTTGTTAGTATTGTTCATTCCGTCCGAGAGAAGGTTTGTACTTGCACAGTAAATTTGTTTGGTTGTTTTGGTTTTAGGTTACCGGCTGTTATATACCTCTATCTGCTCTAGTATTGTAGTGTTCCTTCTCTGGCGTAGTTGATCTGATATGAACTAGAATTTTGGTTTCAGAAACTATCACCAAGATTATAAACTGAGACGTATCGATACCATGAATGGATCGACGTTCTCTTTAATGATTGTTGAGTCGCGTTGTTTTAGAACAAAGCGTTATTAATTTTGAGTCTGCACCTGTCTAGTCTGAATTATCGATAATTTACACCTATATCGTTTTATAACACCTAACTATAGCAGTATTTTTAATCTTGCATACCATAATAGCTGATGTACCTCCGTATTATTTTATATTAGCAGAACAATGACTCGAGTATCTCTGTACTTTACGGCGTATCCAGTAACCAGCAGCTTTAGTAATTTTACACCTTTAAATTTTTAAGATCTCCAGCGTCATGTATTCTGAAATTTACGAAGTAGTTCTCTTCTTTTGACTTTTTTACTATTCCCTAGATTTGTGAAAAGAAAGTGTACCCTACAGGTCCATTTCTTTTCTTTTCGGAGGAGGGCAGTGTAACGTTTTAGTTCGTTACATGTCTTTGATTATGATATACGATGTCTGGGCACAACCCTGTTATGGTTTGGCACAACCCTGTTATTGTTTGGCACAACCCTGGTATCGCTCTGTGGGGCGCGCGCTGTCAACATCGCTTCTGTCAATTCTCTGTGATCTAACTTCACTTTTGGTTAGACTGTTTGGCCTGTCGGGCGCCATTAGTCCCATTTTTTGAGAAATGGTGATTATTTAAAATCTTGCTGTGTAATCTGAATCAGCTGCCATTTCGAAGCTACAAGAACAAAAACTGATTTATTTTCCTTTTTAGATTCGATATTATTAGTGAATATTTTTAGGGTAGAGTTACGGATGTCCCAACTTGTATTTGTATTTGGCTGGCACGTTGGCGTCCCTTTGCTTTTGTCCTCCAGAATGTCATTTGGAAGAAAGGACAAATTGTTTATTATTTATTGAGCCCTCGGAGGTATTTCGAGGTAGGTTCATTTTGTTTATTAGACGGTGTTTGATTTTGAACAAGAGTTTCGTGTTCTTAGGGTCTTACGGACGGACTATTTACAAGGTACGGGCATTATCCAAGGTCCTAGTATTCCCTTGTGCCACTGTCTTATGGACGGATGTCCCATGGACAAGTGTCCCCTGTAGGATTGACTTGTCTTCACATAGAGTGCCCCAGCTTGGGTGTGGCTTGAGCCCCGTGCTGCTTCACCCCATTTCTAAGCCTGGATCGCCGACAGACAGTGCAGAGACCTCCTCGCGCTGCTGCTGGTTGAAGCAGGGTTACATAAAGAACAGCTAAGTGTAATTTTAAGTTCTAGTATTGCATTTAACACCTAAAATGTTTTCAGTCTTAAACAGTAACGTACATTTAAACTATAGCGTACAGACTATATTTAGTGGTTAGATTATTAAGAATATTTATGTCAATGCAGTAGTAAAAGTGTGATTTAGATTTTAGATTTCATAATATCACGCATTGTAATGGTGTTACTTTCTATAAGACATCATTATTACGCTATACTAATAAATGAATGACGAGATAGATTCTAGAATCTACTGGTTGCAACACATCTGATTGAACACCGTATAAATTTAACAATTTAAATAAAGTAATGCTACTTTTCTTATATTTTCTCTAATGTTACACGCATTGTATTTGCCTTATAGTCTTTATAGAACATATTTAATATTATTTACATATATAGTTTTATTCAACAGGTAACCACTATAATAATTATTAAAATTGTACAATGCTATTCACCATCATAATTCGTCACGAATAAATATAGTCATTAGTTTTAAGTATTATACAATTGTGTTTTCTTTCTCTGTACATGCCTGGCGCCCAATATCTAGATATCTTGTGTTTATTATTATTGATTAATTTTCTCTCCAGTGAAATACCTTATCCACAACTGCTCTCCGATGAAAAGCTGCCGTTCGCAGTGGTAGTTGTTTAAAAAAACGCTACATCATTTAAAAAAGAATCATCAAGATTGGTGAAGCGGTTTCGGCGGGATGGATGCAACAAAAAAACCCTTTGAGATTTTATATATGTATGGATTAATTATTTTTCCAACATATTTTACTTTGCAAATTTTTATAAATATTCAGACTCGCCAATATTGTAGTCCACCGTGTCCAGCCTGTTTAGCCAAACGTAGGCCGATTCCTCTTCGGCGGCGCGCGAAGTGTCTTGAAGATGCTCATCCGCGCATAGGAATAAGTTGACTGCGTAGCATATTGCGTATTAATCGATTCTGAAACTTTCTATCTCGTGTATAACATGTTACGCAAGTTTATTATTTTAATCTCGATTTTAATAGATAAATGTGTGAAAATGCCACTGAATATCTTCCGCCATGACATGTTTTTACTTTTATGCTATAGTAAAGTGATTTGTATAAACTTTATTCAATAACGTATATTTTTCCTCCATTTGTGATTTTTTTAATTTTAAGCGAAAATTAAATTATAACATTTTAGGAAAAAGAAACACTGTAATATTTAAAAGAATAAGAAGAAATTAGTCTTATTCTGAAAGGAAAATATAGAAAAAACTTTTTCTATAGAAAAAGTCTTTATACTAACCAGAATCCGGTGACATATACGCGGTCTCACCGGAAACATTACTTATTACTTCGCATAACTTGAAGAATATCTACTTTTAATAATGAACACATCAGAAATACACATTTATTATTTGAGATTAAAACTCGAATTAAATTATAAATAATAGTTACCTATGTTGTTATAGATTTTATTGGCCTGTTTAACGACTTAATAAGTTACCTAGCGAAAAATCTGTGCGCGTACCTACCACTGTTGTTACAA
>NW_022146179.1:0-8293 GCF_002938485.1 Sitophilus oryzae | reverse complement strand
TAGATAAAATATATTAAATTATTCCTTCTAGACAATTTAACAGCTCTTTCTCCAGTATCATTAACTACTCTAATTTATCAGAAATTTAAAGCCTCTCATTCATATCCCAGGACTCCTTCTAACCAGTGATCCATATACTGTAACGCAGTAGAAATATATCACTCATATATTACCCACCGCTCGTAAAACATTTGTAACGAATACATACTACGATAATGCTTTGAATTTAATGAAATAATCATATTGTTCCTGTTTAGAAACCATTTAAAATCATCAGCTGATTAAAATTAAGTAGTTAGAAATAGGGAAATATTGATTCATATTATGTCACTTTTAAAGCTTTCCACCATTTCTACCTGTACTATAATAAAGTATTAGAATTAATACCTGCCATGATTCAGTTGTTTTCTCATGATTATTAAAATTGTTTATCATGGTATCATGAAAATATGCTTTTTTCAAATAATAGAACTTAAATTTTTTCACAAAAAAAAAAAAAAAAAAAAATTTAGGGAATTTATGAATGTTAACTTTAACCGAATGTAAAAACTTTTGAAAGAGTAGGCTTTATCGAAAAATTCGTAAAGCACCTTGTTTGAATGTAGAGCTTCGAATCTGTTACACGGAATGTGTGGTGTCAGGCTGCGACGAAGAACAATATCGACGAGCGGACGCAAAACTTTGGGGCAAGGATTTATTGTTGAAGAGAGATTGCACAGAATTTATGTGACAGGGATGCATTTTGGGCAATTATGACAAATTTCGGAGTAACCCAACAAATTTCTTACAGTGTGTAAAACCCCCCATACAACAACCAGTCAAGAGTGTCACATTCTTGAGCGATCCCTTCCTAAAAAACACAAGAGTTAGGCAGGGATATGTCTTAGCGCCTCTCCTATTCAACATATTCATGCCAGCGCTCTCCATTATAGTGGACAGCAAACTGCTGGAGAGAGGATTGGGCATTAGATACAGATATGATGGCGGTTTGTTCAACATAAAAAACTCAGGGCAAAAAACACAGTACAAATAATTCCATCACAGAACTTCAAGCTACGTGACGCATTGCGCTGGGGTTGCAAAAAACTGTAACAGCATATACAGAAATGTTTAACACATATACCTGGGCAACGAGGCTTTGCGAGCCTTAAGCTGAACATCGAAAAACTAAAATCATGTGCACTTCCCCGAAAAATCACAACAATGCTAAAAAAACGGCAGAATGACTACTGGAATACCTGCATAGCGGAAAATTCAATTATCTCGCAGTTGATTTCGGAACAAGGCCCAATATCGACCCTCAAATTCAGCATGGATTAGCAGCGCTTCAAGGGCATTCTGGAAATAATTAACAGACAGGGGGGTTTCTTTTACAACCGATGACCAAAGCACCAAAACAAACGAACACTTCTGCAGTGCCTACCGAGCAATAATTATCTCCACCATGTTATATTGGAGCGAAACCTGGGTGCGGTACCGCCGACACATAAAAGCATTAAACAACATCAAGTTGCAACACGGAGACACCTCAGACAGAACTCTTAAGAAATCAAAATGCGTTCCTACGCGCTCTAACGTATCGGTTCTTGAAAAAGCTGAAACTGCGAGAGTATTGAAGTCATGGTTACCAAATCCCGACTAAGATGGACTGGTAACGTATACAGAATGCAAGAAAAACGCATACCAAACAGCCTCACTGCTTCTTACGGTGACAGCTTTGTAGACGTAAGGAACGGCACAGTGGACACTTCAAAAGGTACAAGGAACATTTTCACGAAAACTTTAAAGAGGGCATTCCAAATATGCAGAGATGAGGTGGGGGGGACAGTTAAGGGCCGGCTCGACAACTAGAACTATGTAGAATGTTAAACTCAGTTAACAGCGGAAACCAAAATACAGCTTAAGAAGGCAACAAAGCAATGGAGATTTTTGAATGTCCGGAGTGCGGAAGACAAATAACATCACGTATTGGGCTTTTTCAGTAAGAACAAGGGCTCATGAAAAGGAAACGCCTTGACAGTGACCATCTTCTGATGTGTATCAAACGCCATCACTCGTCAGCGAGTAAATGGCAGTATGTATGTATGTTACCTATGTATTTGTGAACTATTAAGCAGTTCTACAACTTGGTCTGTTATTTTTTTAGACAATACACTAAAATTCTTAGGGGCGTGTAGAGAGAAAGAGAAAAATGATCAACTTTGTAAATAACGAACACCCTAATTTATATATTTACCATTGTTGTACAGTGTAGAATAAACAGCGTTCAGATTGATTCTTCCTAAATTATCTATATTAATATAATAAACTAATCAGATGCATCACACGTTACGGATAGGAAATTTTGCTAGTTCTTTAACACACGATAGGAGCTGTTAGTTCTATTTATCGCTATAGGAAAACATGGTACATAAACGTAATATGTCTAAAATTTATACACAACCAAAAGAATAATAGACAAATATGCTACAACACTTAAAATTATTAACGAAATTATACATTGACAGAGGTAAAGATAAAAAACAATTAATGTCATATTAAAATATTAAAAAAGGACACTAATAAAACAAACAGACGAACACAGGTATTAATATAAACTCCAGGTCGCTTCGATCCATGAATTATGCAGTAAGTGGTAAGGTAAAAAAGTCGTTCTTATCCCCAGGATAAGATCGGTTTTCGCACTCAACAAGCGCATCCGCAATCACATTGAGGAGTCTCTAGCTTTCCCCATTTATGCAGGAGATCGGCACATCAACCGTGGCCTGTACGGATCCTGTTGGCTGTTTTCCATATTTGGCGTGATGCCTCAAAGCCCTTAGGTTTACAATTGACAGGAAGATTCAGATGGATGTTGGGTGGTGTGGACTCAGACCATATCTCGGTCCATTTGTGAATTACCCCAAAATTATCTTTCTGTAATTCCAGAGCAGTTTTAATTACGGGTCGGCGGGACTTCAGTCTAGACAGAGATGCAGCAGTCACATCCTCATGTATAGGATGGCGTTCGTTGGCTGACAATTTATTATATTCCCGGAGTTAGTGATGACGCTTTGGAACAGGATCTGTTATTTTCGAAACAGGTTTGTTTTGGAACTGGCTTGGAACAGGTTTATGTGCTATCCTATATCAGTTCCAGTTCCAACTGTTCCAGTTGTTTCAAACCACTGCAACTTAAATTAAATATTTAAAGAAATAAATCGGGACACAGGGGCGTAAAAAACAAGTGTGGTCGTTGCCGGTTTTTAAAATATTTAATTAAAATTTAACTAATTTTTTATTATAAATTTTAAATTTATAAAAAGTTTTTTTAATGTAAACAGAAACAGAATAGGTAAGGAAGATTTTTTATTATAAAAAAAATGCTGGCGATGTTGCCAAATGCAATATAATTATAGTTTTTTTTTGAAAAATACGATGTAAGAACAGTCGGTTATTGTTTTTTATTATAAATATAGTAGATATTAAAAAAATTAAACTCTTCCAAGAATTTACTTTTTAAGTATATAACAAAATTATAAATCCATATTTATTCATTAGTGCTTATACAGGGTGGGTCTTAAATAAGTGCACATATTTTTAGGGGTGGTATATTTCGATTCTCATGAGTTTTTTTCGGGAAAACCTGTTTTTGAAAAGTTTATATTTTTCGAAAATTTGATAGTTTTTTTTTTAATTTTTAGTTTTTATTATTTAAGCAAAAAATATTCTTTTATATAAATTTAAAAAGAAAAATAGCAACCGAATCAGAATGACGCAAGTACGGTATTAATTTTCGTTTTGGAACAGTTTGGAACTGGAACAGGTTTCTTGGAACAGGTATCTTTTGCAACTGGAACAGGTTGTACCTGTTATTAAAAAATCGCTGTTCCGGCCATGACTACCCGGAGTAATGCGTCTTGTCTTCTTAAGTGTTGTGGTGGACAGGACAGCGTTGGGAGCCAGTATGTTGGTGTAGACTTGATACAACCAGAAATAGTGCGCATAGTGTTATTAAGCTCTGTATCAAGTTTATGCACATGTGTTAAACGCACGGAACTGTTAGTATGTCCTAGTAACATGTACTATTAGTAACAATACATATTTCGTACTCTTATTCTAGGATGCATTATGATGGATTCTAATTACTATACACTATAATAGTGCTATAAGAGCTCATCAAGTAAAATTATTTAGTTAATTTAGTTTTGCCCAATAAAAATTATCATTGGCTTTATTTTAATTAATTTAATACAGCGCTTCTGGGCTGCTATATAAAAAGTTCTACAATTGGTTTTAGAATTCTGATTAAGACTCCTTCTGTTAATATATGAAATATTCCATTATGATATAAAGAAATACTGTTTTAATCGATTGCAGGTTATATTACATTTATTTATTATTAACAACAATATTAGTATTCAAATATTCTAGGGGTATAATTAAAGAAAGAGTTTAATTAAATTGCAAAAAATCGCAACAAAATGTGAAACAGGAAACTAGTCATTAAAAAATATAGAATTGTGATATTGAGTCTTTATTTAACTTCCTGAAAATCAGAGAGTTTTAATGCTATGCTTTTGGCTGACTTGCTAAGGAAAACACACACATGTTAGAAACTGTAATTACGAAACATCAATATTCCTATATAATTGCAAAGTAAAAAATATGGAGTTTTGCTGATTCATATTATAAAACGAGAATAGAACCGTGTGAACAATGAAAAGTTCAATATTTTTGACAAAGTTCTTTATGCTGATGTGTGGAATGTGGTCGTCTAAATTTATTATTTCACCGTATAAACAACATCTCTATAAATGTTATGCTTTTTTTGCACAAATACAAATGATTCTCTTTGTTGTACTGCATGGTATCGAATGTGGAAGATTAGTCAGGAGGTTCGAATCACCAGAGAGAATAATTAACGCCGCATCAATAGCAGTTTGTGGCTTAATATATGCGGCCAAAGCTTTTATATACCAGAAAAATAAAATTCCTCTGTATTTTCAAAAATTTATCGAAATAGAAAAGGAAGAAATGGAGACTTCCAGCATCAAAATTTTAGGTGTTTTTAAAACTTTCCATTACTACAACTGGTTGGTAAACATAACCGTCGTATGCTCTGTCTTGGTTATTTGGCTTTGCATATTAGTTCAAGGTTTTTTGAATGTAATACGATTTGGAATTTCAGAATTCGACATGGAAAAATATCCAGTATTTTACGAAATATATTTTCCATTTAACAGGAACAACCACAAAATAATTATTTTAGTTTATAATACCCTATTAGCTTTAATAGCTATGCCTATTACCGTATCCACATCGGTTTCACTGTATTCTTTAATAAACATAGCATCATTAAAGTTCAGAGTGCTTGGAGTAAGCTTTAGAGAATCAATGATATTTGAAAAAGACGAGCAAGATATAATTTTCAAAATAAAGTGGTATATTAAACAGCACCAGGAACTTATTGGGTATTCACATAGAAATTTTTATGATGTATTGGTAAATATTTTTGTTCTAGATTTGTACAATCGTTGAATGAAGCAGTTAAGTATGTTACTCTGTTAGAATTTCTTGTATGTTCATTTGGTATTGCATCATTAGCCTTACAAATAATATCAGTAAGTTTCCGATATATTTATTTATGTGTTAGCTAGTAGATGGTGTTAAGGGTATGTTTATTCGCTTAAAAAGGGTTAATAATCAATTAGGCTTATTGATATATTTATCTTTTGACTTATTGATTTATTGAAATTATTTCAATTTATCTTTTTGTAAATATAAAAATACATTTACATGCCATACTTTACTTGCTAGATAATTTGATGGGAGTAAAGATAGTGAGAGTAATGACTTGAAAGTCATTCTAAAAACAAAATGCTAGACCATGGCGATTTCCTAAGTTGTAAACTATTATTCAATTTAGAGATGAAAACAAAATGTTTTGGTATGCATATCGGAACGTGACGGTCGCATGGGAAAACGGGCATTCGGAAAAAAAAATCTCCTATCAAAGTAGGCGAAGGTGTGTCATTCGTGGGCCGAGAACTGGCATATATAACTATCCTAAAAATTTCGCAATAGACAAGCTCGACAAATGGCCAGGAAAAAGACGTTTCAATGGAAGGACAGTCTCGAAATGGAATATGTCTAAAATATTTTGCCAGGACTTTATTAAACTATTTATTATTACTATTAAATTAAAAAAAAAATAAGAACACTGGTAGAAATGATGTTCTGCTAACTGTTAAATTGGGTTTATAAACTTGATGTTTCTTTGCCGTTTGTCGTTATAACGCCGCTGCACCGTCCTCTTACTCGTAGAAATTCAAAATCGTGCGTTTATAAACTTGACTATGTCGTTGACGTGCTGTCGAGATAACCCTACTTATATTTTGTTTGCATTTTGTTGTTCATTGCCAATTTGTCCCTTACCTTGGTGTGCTCCGCATCATCCACGTGGTCGCAGTAGTAACATCTTGGTGTGTTGGTTAATTTGAACCGATAGAAATATGCTTCAAAGCACCCATGACCCGATAGGATTTATGCGAGGAAGTAATTTATTTCGCTATGTGTTCTTTTGTACATCAGGTATCAAATAAATCGCTTGGTCCATTGCCCCACATGCGTTTCCAGCTCCCAACTTTCCTGTCATAGCTCTAATGTTAATTCCCTTCCTTCCAACTTTCCCCCCTTGTCCCTTCTTCATGCTCTGCCTCGCTCACCTGTTAATCGTCATGCAATTGGTATGATGCCTGAAATGGCCATCAGGGCACTTGTGGAAATTGTGCGGAAGGAACTGCATATTCGCATAGCAACCGTCCTTTGCACTTCCTGGCACAACTGTTTTTATTTCTCAGATTTTAAGAATTCCTGCCAGACAGGTGTCGTATTTACAATGCCATGGATAGAAAAAAAAACGGTCTTAAGTATCTCCATCAAAATCTTTTGATACGGTGAATCACGAGATGTTAAAAAAATAATAAAAATCTACTTATCTAATGGAATTCAAACAGTTAAGATTCGTGAATATAAGAGTAGTTATGAACAGATCTCTATTAAGTATTTCTCAAGGAACTGTGCTGAGGTAGGCATGTTCGGTCTTCCGGTATACCGGTACCAAGACCGGTAAAATTCCGGTATCGGTATCACCTTTTACAAGACCGGTATACCGGTTTCGGTACCGGAACCGGAAGACCGGTTTAAATCGATCCCGAAATACCGGTTTCAATCGATATCGGAAGACCGATTTCAATCGGTACAGAAAAATAGATTCCTGATATTATGAAAATCAAAAAACCTGTATGAAACGATTTCGGTCCCGGTTTTTGTGCAAAGCCGATTGCGTACTATTCTAGGTACCGTAAGATCGGAAAAAAAGGGTCAGGGATGGCTATGAAATGAAGACCGCTGTAATTTTGTATGTAAAATTATATGGACGGACTGAAAAATTATACGGATGGCCAACTGGACGCCGTTTTTTTTTTGGATCATTCGGTATAATACAGTCAGGAACATGCAATGTAATTTATTTTGATGTACGTTTAAGGCATTGCTAGTCTAGTTTGGTCTAGTAATCTAGTCTTCTTTTTTTACTACATTAAAATTCAAGTAAAGCATCTTCATCTTCATGCATCACTCATGTATACAGGGTGAGTTTCCTACGATTTTCTCTATGGGTATCTCGGAACTACTGGAGATAGAGAGTCGGTTAAATGGGAAAAGAATTGCAGTTTTGTGGGCTCATAAATATGCGCCTTTCAGATTTTTGAAAAAGTTCATGGCTTACTAGATATTTGGAAAAAAAATTTTTCGCTGTTTTAAAAATTGTCCCTAATTCCATTATAATCTATTTTAGAGAAAAAGTTTTTAGATAAAAGTTGTAGATAATCACATCCTTAATGAGTCTGTGTCCACCGTTTTTTTCTAAAGCTTGTCATTTTTGACATATGACACAAACATGTTTTTTTAATGGAAACCATAGTTGGCCATGACTTCATAAAAAGCGCCATTTTTTAAGCTTTTCAGCGATATAAGCTATAATATGTTATAGCTAATTCTTAACTTTCTTGACTAATTCCACTTAGTTGGTATGGTGTTCTTATTTTGTTATGATTTATAACATAAAAAGCCAAAATATATTGTAACCAGTAATTTTCCAAGGCGAAGGAAAATGGCAACGTGGCGATGGACACGGCGAAGTAGCATCGGCAACGCTGCAAGCCACAGAGAAGAACTGGCGGGCGGTGACTTGAAGGAGGATCTATGGTTCGGCATCGGCGGGTGACGGGGTGTTTTTTGGCGGTTTACT
>NW_022146178.1:2465726-2523404 GCF_002938485.1 Sitophilus oryzae | reverse complement strand
GAATAAAATTTATAACCAATTTAAATGGTTTATCTTTAATTTGGAAATAATTACTTGTTATAAAGTTATAATTGGCTACTTCCGGTCCGCCGAATCAGTAATAATTGCAGAAATAAATCCAGGAAGATAGAAATAATCGAACAAGCTAATATTCGGTTTATTTTGTAAAGCATATCGTTTTTAATTTGAACAAAATTTAATTAGTTAGCAATATTAATAAGACTATACAGGATGAGTCTTAAATAAGTGCAAATATTTTTAGGGGTAGTATATTTCGACTCCAGAAACACGTCTTTGTTTTTTCATGATTTTTTTTTAAAAATTTGGAATTTTTTGAAAAATTTGTTGGAATTTTTTTTAATTTTTAGTTAAAAAACATAATAGGGCAACATAGGTAGTAGATTAAATTTACAAGAAAGAAAATCAAGAAAACATCCAGTGATTATCAATATTTAACCCAAAAATAATTTTTTTTTAAATTTTAAAATAAAACTCGGTTATTTTGGAATGTGAAAAACGGTAAAGAGAAAATATGTTTCTTTTATCGAGATCTACCAATCCTGAAAATATTTGCACTTATTTAAGAGTCACCCTGTATAAATTAATGAATATAAATGTTAGACAGTTATGTATTTATAAATATTTTTAGATCCTTATATAGAAATGCTCATATTCTTATTTATTAAATAACTTTGGTAGCTGTATTTTAAATTTCTAATTTATATTTTATATACAGGATGAATCTTAATATGTGCAAATATATTTAGAGGTGGGATATTTCGACCCCAGAAACACGTCTATAAAATTTTCTGGCGATCTGTTTTTTTTTTGAAAAATTTGGTAGAAAAAAATTCTAAATTAAATTTACAAGAAATAAATCCCACAAAAAATTCGGTGGTTATCAAAATTTAAGAAATTTTTTTTTAATTTTCAAAGTAAAATAACTCAGTTATTTTGGACTTCCCTGAAATACGGTAAAAATATTTCTTTTATCGAGATAGCCCTGTGAAAATATTTACGCTTATTTAAGACTCAACGTCTATGTTATTACAATAATAATAAACTTTTTTTAACAGATTATAATATGGTATCATATGAGTTCACAAAGGAACTAGAAATAATTAAAATAGTTCTCTGGTTCGGCTGATTATTCAGCAACTTACGAGCCAATATTCAGAAGTCAGAAGAAATATTAAACAATCCATCAGTATCAACTAGGGAATGTGAAAATACAAAATAAACAAAAAAAAAGCAATAAATATATTTTCAAAATTGGACAACATAATATTATTTTAATTTTTAGCCGACCATACCAACAGATATGATAGGCTATTAAGATCGGCAAAAGAAAGTTTTTTAATTTCACTCACACAAAATGAGTCATTTGGGTCATAAATGACCTGAATACAAAATATTTTTATAGTGTCTGTCCGTCTGTCTGTAACACGATAACTCAAAAACCGCTAAACCGATTTTAACCAAATTTGGCACAAAAATACTGTGGCACTCGAGAATTTGGTCATTAGTTTTTGGTGGGGGTGGGGGATTGGTAAGGGGGTACAGGAGGGGGTTAAAAATTCAAAAAAAATCGTAACTCCAAAATTACAGTAGCTAGCGAAACGCGGTTTTCAATTTAAGATTAGGAATAATATTTGCAACAAAATTTGTAATAACATCAAAATCAGTCATTGTCGCAGTTTTTGAGATAAAAAAAATTGGAAAAATTCCTTTATTTTGAAACTAAAAGAACTGCCTACCAAATTTTTATTAACATAGTTTAGTATGGGCGGCTATACGTGGCTCCCGGCGCCAATTTTTTCCGTTGTTATTTACAAAAAGTGTTTAAAAAAGTTTCAAAATTATCTTATATAAGCAAATTTTTCTTATATAGTTTTAGTTACATTAAGATTATAATTTAAAAGTGTTATAAATATTGTGCAAATATATTTGAAACAAATATACATAATTTCTAAGTATCTGATCGTCATTTATTTGATATTGAATATCGAATAAACCATTTTTTGATATCATCTGGATTTTTCCTTTCTTCAAACAAAGAAATTTATTTAGCTATCTAAAAAAATATTTTAGTGTATTATAAAAATAAATTATCCAAATATTACTCAATCTCATTGTTTGATTTTTCATAATTAAATCTACCTAGAATAATAAAAATAATAAATAATTTATTTGTAGTGTAGAAAAATCATCTAAATTTTAGAAATATACAGGGTGTTTCAAAACAAATGCGAAAAACTTTAGGGGGTGATTCCTTGTTCAAAATAAAGGGTAGTTTGCTTTATAAACGTTGGGTCAAAAGTCAACCATTAGGGAGATATCGCGGTACAAAGATGGTGGAAAAATAAAGTTTTTATTTTTTATCTTGAAAACGAAAAAAGATAGACTAATGAAATTTATGGAAGCATTACTGTTATGAAAACACACATTTAGGTAATTTTTTTTACTTTTTTAAAATGAGTGGAAGGGGTTGAAATAAACTACCCCTATCATTCTTGTTAACGAAATTTAAAGAAAAATCTTATCAAACACATGCAAATGCTTTAATTTGGATAGTTTAGTTTGTTTAGAAACTTTTTTACTTCTTGTGTTTTTTTGATAAAACTCGCCGACTGGAAATTAAAAAATAAAATGTAAAGCATTACATGTCAGGACAAAAAAACATTTTTAGATTAAGAATCTAGTGATAATAACGATAATAATAATCATCTAGATAATAACGTATTGCAGTAGAGTAATGTCAAATAAAATAATATTAGGAACATCCTAAAAACTAACAGCGGCCGACTAGATTTTTTCCTAAAAAAATTACAGCAGCCCACTAGATTCTTTATCAGAAAATGTTTTTTTCCTGACATGTAATGCTTTACATTTTATTTTTTAATATCAAATCGGTGAGTTTTATCAAAAAAATACAAGAGATAAAAAAGTTTCTAAACTATCCAAATTAATTTTTTCATGTGTTTGATAAGATTTTTTCTTTAAATTTTGTTAACAAGAATGATAGGGGTAGTTTATTTCAACCCCTTCCACTCATTTTAAAAAAGTGGAAAAATTACCAGAAAGTGTGTTTTCATAACAGTAATGCTTCCATAAAATTTTATTAGTCTATCTCTTTTCGTTTTTAAAATATAAAATAAAAACATTATTGTTCCGCCATCTTTGTACCGCAATATCTCCCTAATGGTTGACTTTTGACCCAACGTTTATGAAGCAAACTACCCTTCATTTTGAACAAGGAATCACCCCCTAAAGTTTTTCGCATTTGTTTTGAAACACCCTGTATATTTCTAAAATTCAGATGATTTTTTTACACTACAAATAAATTATTTATTATTTTTATTATTCTAGGTAGATTTAATTATGAACATCAAACAGCCGAGATTGGAGTAATATTTGGATAATTTATTTTCATAATACACTAAAATATTTTTTTAGATAGCTAAATAAATTTCTTTGTTTGAAGAAAGGAAAAATCCAGATGATATCAAAAAATGGTTTATTCGATATTCAATATTAAATAAATGACAATCAGATACTTAGAAATTATGTATGTTTGTTTCAAATATATTTGCACAATATTTATAACACTTTTGGATTTCCGCAATATCTCCCTAATGGTTGACTTTTGACTCAACGTTTATGAAGCAAACTACCCTTTATTTTGAACAAAAAATCACCCCCTGAAGTTTTTCGCATTTGTTTTGAAACACCCTGTATATAAAACGAAAGGGTCTACAAGTATAATAATTTAATGGAAAATTTTAACAATACAAAAAATTATACACTATTTACACCTTAAATTTTACAGACCTTTATTTTTTTACCTTAAATTGTAGATTAAAAATTTAAACATATTAAAAAATTAAAAAAATATATGAAATGAAGTTTGCTACTTCTCAAGGTCATTTATTTGTATTTTTAAAACTATCTTATGAAATAAAATGTTACTTCATTTTTAATTTTTTTTTCTTTTTGGGAAAAATAATTTTAAACGTAGCATCACAAATTCCCAGAGAATGTTTTACCGCTCTCATAGAATACCGCTTTATCTTAAATGACACATTGTTTACTATAATTCCCGGATGTTCTCCGAAACTCATTAGAGAAATAGAATGGATTTTATGTTCTAAAAATCAGTATCTCCGGAAATATGAAACTATTTTGTGCGGGAAGTGAAGCGAAAAGCAAAAATCCTGTATCTCCGAGTTATTTATAATCTGCTGCATTACTTTGCTTATTTTTAGAATATTTGGCAAATATAAATGGCGTTTATCAATTCCGGTATATGTATATTTTAATAGTTATTATTTCATAGTTTCTTTATAGTTTTCAAAACAGAGATTTTTCAGAACACACTTTTATAAAATTTAAATGCATTAATATTTATTCAGTCGCTATATGTTTCAAGAAATAATAATTATTTTAACTCTGTTTCAGAATTTTTTTTTTTGTGTTCTATGTATTTTTAAACATGGGATCTAGATAAAAAGGTACGAAAAGAAACAAAATAGAGAAGTTTCAAAAAATGTTATTGTGTTTGTATTCTGCACTGGCTCTGGACCAAAACTCTATTTTCCATGAGATCCGCCTTTATACATGTTTGCCACAGAGTCGTGCTTTTATATAGCAAAAAAATCTTGCTTAGAGAGATTGGGCTCAATTGCTGACGCTTTTAAATGGAAACACCCTTTTTCATAGGAGATAGACGAAATCTCATTGTCGAGGCCTGAGCTCACTTTTCATCAAAATAGGATGAAAATCGGCACATCAATGTCTATTGCCGTCACAGGTGCAGGAGTGTTCTTCACATATGTGCATTTTAATACTGCTGTATCTTTTGCTATGGAAAATTTCGAATTTCTATAAACATTTCCAAAAGCACCTTTACGTAGAATTTAATGATTTAAGTATATATTTTTTCAAATTAATAATTTAAAATTATCAACAGAAAAATTGATTTTTTATTTGGAACACCCTCTATATTTTAATTAACTGAAAATAATTTAAAATTACCTTTCCAAAAATATATCACACTTGATATTTTGTTATAATCCTCTTCGAAATACAGAATTTTTAAAAGTTCGCCACTTTTAACTAGTAGGCTTTGGACCCCTTATTGATGATATGCCCTTAATGCAACTCGAAAACATATTTTTCCAGCAAGACGACGCACCGCCTGAACGCTGAAGTTATCAGCAAATTTTTGCAGCCAATTTCAAGAATAATTGGATAGCTTACCAAGATCCCAGCCGTTGGTTGTCGAGGCCGCCTGACTTAGTGCCCATGGATCTAATCCTATGGATATATTTGCGGAAGAATAAAGGTTCCTTATTCTTCCTTATAATCTACACAAGAATTAAAAATACTTAGCAGTTATGAGAGGGTATCTTTCACCTCCAGTGAGTTAATGAATTCCGCGAGAAATGTTCAAAAACTGCCCAGTCTGTCCATAACAGAAGATGGTCGATATGTCGAACACCTGTGGCAAAATCTCATGTCTTAGTTTACTATTTATTTTTATTGTTATTAGATATAGTTTAAATGTGTCGATATTGGTTAAATATATTTTAAATTGTTATAAAATTCTGCATCTCTCATAGCAAATATTATTTTCGTTTTAATTGATGCTCACAGCTAGAATTTTTTGCATTACAGCCGGTGCCGTTCAAAACCTACTTATTCAAAGCGGGCAAATTTTTATATACTCTATATCTCGAAGAGGAATCGAGCAAAATATCAAGTATGTTATATTTTTTGGAAAGGTAATTTTAAATTCTTTCCAATACATTAAAAATATACAGGGTGTCCCATATAAAAAATCAAATTTTTTGTTGATAATACTTAAATTATTAATTTTAAAAAAATTATACTGAAACCATTAAATTCTACGTAAAAAGGTGCTTTGGAAATGTTTTCATAGAAATACAAAATTTTCCATAGCAAAAAAGTTACAGCTATTTGTTAAAAATGCACATTTTTGAAAAACACTCCGTAACTCCGAAACGGTAGCAGATATTGATGTGCGGTTTTCACCATCATGTTTTTGATGAAAATTGAGCTCCAGACACCGATATTAGTTTTCGCCTATCTCCTATATAAAAGGGTGTTTCCATTTAAAAGCATCGAATTTGACCCACCCTGTACATACTTGTGATGTTTGTCACAAGTGTAATGTTTCAAATGTTGTACTAGGAAAACATACTCAAGTTAGTTTGCCACTGGCTTCCTTGAGGAATATACAGGTGAGTCTTCAATACGTACAAGTATTTTCAGAGATCGTAGATCTCGATGAAAGAAAAATATTTTTACTTTACTGTTTTCCAAATAAGTCTCAAATAACCGAGATTTTTTACTTCAAAAATAAAAAATGAATAATTGCTGAAATTTTGAGAACCACTACATTTTTTCCGAGTTTTTCTTCTTCTAAATTTAATCTACTACCTAGGTTTCCATATTCTCGAGGTATTACGTTTTTTAACAAAAAATTAAAAAAATATATTTTTTTCAAGGCACAAGATTTTAAAAAAAAATCGGAAAAAACTCATAGAAATATAGCGTCCTTAAAAACATCTGTACTTATTTAAGACTCCCCTGTATCATTACATTGATGTTAATTTTATATTCGTTTTGAATAATGCAGTTTACAGTCCTATTATTCATAATTATTTATGATGTATGTATGCAGCATGTGCACTATATATCTTAGACGACAACAAATAATTAAAATTAATAAATATAACAATGAACAGGTTGCTTAATAAAGAAATGTTACTAAAATGCATAAAATTGCATTCACTTTTGTAACGTATAATAAAATACATATAAATATTAATATGTATACGGTTATATTAACAAATATAACCAATTACCTTAAAAACGTTAAAAAGCAAAATCGTCTGTACAATTTATTAGCGATACGACGGAACGGAACCAATATTGACAGTTTAAAAATTCAAGCCCATATTTTATGTATTAAGCAAATAAAGAGCGTGCGCTTTTTTTACAGGAAACCCGTTACCGACGATGTCAACTGGCCGCTGTACACAAAAGAACAACCTCAATATTTTATATTCAATGCTGACAAAAATGGAATAGGTCGAGGGCCGCGTGCACAAGCATGTGCTTTCTGGAACAACTTCCTGCCAAAATTACGAGAAAATTCAGGTAGAGTATTTTCCCATTCTTTTATTACAATAAATAGATAATTTTTACATTTGTCCGATCAACAATCTATATACAGGGTGAGTTTCCTACGATGTTCTCTATGGGTATCTCGGAAACTACTGGAGATAGAGAGTCGGTTAAATGGGGAAAGAATTGCAGTTTTATGGGGTCATAAATATGCGCCTTTCAGATTTTTGAAAAAGTTCTTGGTTTACTAGATATTTCGAAAAAAAAAAATTTCGGCTATTTTAAAAATTGTCCCTAATTCTATTATAAGATATTTTAGACAAAAATGTTTCAGATAAAAGTTGCAGATAATCGCAGCCTTAATGAGATTATGTCCTCCGTTTTTTTCTAAAGCCTGTCATTTCTGACATATGACACAAACATATGTTTTTTTAAGTGGAAACCATAGTTTACCATCACTTCATAAAACGCGCCATTTTTAAGCTTTTCAGTGATATGAGCTATAATATATTTCTTTCGAAAAATTACTGAGTTATAGCCAATTCTTATCATTTTTAAACAAGTTCAATCGTCGTTGCTCTCAGTAATGTGAAACTGTCACATCGGAACGTTGTAAATTAAAATAAACAAAAATTGTAAATATGAATTCTTCAAATGAAGAAAAGCGTGTAGGATTATTGGTTCAACTTTCTTGACCATACATTTTCGAGGATACATTGACCGGTAAACGTCACTTACGTTTTTTAAAAAAGTTAAATTTAGATACTCGCGCATCAATAGAGTGGTTCCAACATGACTTTCATTATGACACTCCCCCACATAATGAAAGAAATGTTAAAAATTATTTATATCATAATTATGAAAACTCAGGGATAGTATGGGCCTCCTCGATCGCCTAACCTATACCTTTTAGATCTTTTTTATGCGGTATGGTTAACAACAAGGTTTACAAAAGAACTTATGAATTAAGAGAGGTACGGGAGAAGATTAATAAGTTTTAGTTTGTGTAATGTAAATTGTAAAGAGCCGTTTAATAAAATATTCTGTATTTTTATAAGTTATAAATCATAACAGAATAAAAATACCATACCAACTAAGTGATATTAGTCAAGAAAGATAACAATTGGCTATAATTCAGTAATTTTTCGAAAAAAAACATATTATAGTTTATATCGCTGAAAAGCTTAAAAAATGGCGCCTTTTATGAAGTCATATATATGGCCAACTAGATACCCATAGAGAACATCGTAGGAAACTCACCCTGTCTAATAAACCCGTATTAGGTAAATCTGAGAAAAAAATGATTTATTTTGTCTATTTATTTAATTGCCAATTATTTAGTAATTTTTAGTTATTTTTGATAAAGGTGCGTATTCATTATCCGAACGAACGAACGAACGAATGAAAGTGCGGTATATTTAGACGGGGACCGAACGCATGCGGCCGTTCGTTCGTTCGTTCGCTCGACCATCCGTTTCGAGTCGGTACATCAAAGGCGTTCGCCAACAAATGCCTCCGGTCTTCTCGTGCGGTCCTATCGTGCGGTCCCCGTCCATACCACTAGCGAACATTCGTTCGTTAGTTCGTGCGGATAATGAATACGCACCTTTATACGTCGGTGATTTACGAAAACGAAATACTGTTGTCTGCATATTGCATTACAGTATAGGTTATGGTAAATCGAAAACTGTTAGAAAATTATACAAAACAGACTTGAACAGAAATTATCTTTCATACTAAAATTAAACTTTACGGTGTATTCCATTTAAAATAAGCAATATGATTTTCAAAAATTTTATGAAGCAATTTTCAATTTGTCATTTTTAGTATAAAATTCTAACTAAAATTTTGTTAACTTAAAAAACATACTTTCTGTTAGATAAATATTAATGGCGAAATGATGGTGGATTACTCTGTTTATAGACATTACTAAACAACTTAAGTCTAAGAAAAACATATTAGCAAAAATATATATGAATAGAAAAACATTAAGACATATTTTTGTTTTTTGGATTTATTACCTCCTAATCCCATATTTTTTTTTTAATTTTGGAAGAAATTGTTTGATAGTTACTAATAATTTTACTGGACAGTCTATATTTCGCGAAATTCTTTTGCGGCTCGCTTCCCTATTTTTCTTTTGTTTGCCATCAAAATGGCAGTGATAAAATCTCCTAAATACTTATTAGACGTAGTATCAGAGCCAATCTTAAAATGTTTTTAAAACTCTTTCAAAAATCTCTCTTCTAACATTTACCAAGGCACGTACCTTTGTATGATCGAAAAAAAAAAACAGCGTCTAGTTGGTTTGGAAACGATGATCATTGACATTCCTTACATAATTTTACATACAAAATGACAGTTATCTTTATTTCAATGTCAGCTTTGGCGCCATTTTTGTAATCGTATGGTATATCTAGCATTCACATGAAAGCGTATAAGACGTTTGCGCAGTATAAACAAAAGCTGTGCTATTACTATTTATTTTATAGTAATGATTACTGTTATTATTTAATTTATCTGCAAAAAGAAGCATCTACAATCTAAAATCTGTTTTTATCAGTAATCTGTAACCTCAGTTTATTGGAGACTATTTATTTATCAGGTACAGCTGGTAATGTCTTAAAATCCATGTTTTTGAATTAGCAATCTGCTCGAAATGTGCTAATCACTGGAAAACAATGAAAACCGATACAGACGATTACTAATTGATCATAAAAAATTACGCAGATCAAAGTAATCCGATTTACAAACTTGCAAAGAAAGTAACAATATTTTGGGCGCATCGTAAATCGCCGTCGTATTAGTCTAATACGTCGGCACTTTACGCAGCACCCGAACTATCTCGAGCGGCTAATGTATCGGCGAATTCCGAATATGCCACCCGGCCTCCTCTTACCGTCTACAAGCTCACCGTAAAGCAGAGATTTTGGTATGCGGTTTTCTTGCATTCTGCATACGTGACCAGCCCATCTTAAGCGGGATTTTGTAACCATGACTTCAATACTCTCGCAGTTAGCTTTTTCAAAGACCGACACGTTTCAGACATGATGAAACTATAGGATCCTTAAAAGTTGTCTAAGGTGTCTCTGTTGCAACTTGTTTAATGCGTTCATGTGTCCGCGGTACGGCACCCAGGTTTCGCTCCCATATAACGTGGTGGGGATTATAATAGCTCGGTACACTGCAAGTTTCGTTTTTGTACTCAAGTCATGGTTGTAGAAAACCATGACTTTTAATTTCCAGAATGCTCTTGAGGTGCTGCTAATCCTGTGCTGAATTTCAGAGTCAATATTGGCCTTTTCCGAAATCAAACTGCCGAAGTAATTGAATTCCGCCACGTATTCCAATAGTTCTTCTCCGATTTTTATAGCATTATTGTGATATTCCGGGGGAGTGCACATGATTTTAGTTTTGTCGATCAACATTTCAACATTTCTTGTAATTGCAGTAACGTTTTTGCAAATAGAGCGCGTATTGAAGTTCTGTGATGAATTTTGTACGTGTTTTTGCTCTGAGTCTTTTTATGTTGAACAGAGCGCCGTCGTATCTGTATCTAATGCCCAATTCTCTTTGCTGCAGTTTTTTTTTGTTGCGAAGAACTTTGAGACGCCATCTTTTAATGCCATTCAACTTCCAACAAAATTACAGTAACCAAAGTTTATTTTGTTATATTGCATAAATATAAAAAAAAGTAATAAAAACTATACTAGAAAGCTATAACTGTTGGAAAGTAAATTTAAAAATACATACATATTGTATTTGTAACATATAAAAAAATTCACTGTCTGCCACGTCCCACCTGTCTATGCAAAGGTAGGTCGTTCACCCACCCCACGTTGGGCGCCAGATTTTTTAAAAAGTTTCAGATAATTTAGAAAATACTATAATATTTTGGGTGATAATATTTAAAGCAGCAGTAAAAATACCGTATGACCTAAAAATAGATATCTGAATGACTTCTAAAATGGCAACTAATAGTCTAAGAGCTAGCAACGTTTTCGAGAAAGTATTTTAAGACATCTGGCTCTTTGATATATCTTTTACTATACTCCCTGGAACAGCATGCGGCCCGTCTGGCTGCCGATACCCGTTGCGTTCACTACTGCGCATCGGAAGAAGACCCTATTTTTTTATTTAGTCCTATAAATTCTAGTATTGAATATAAACCGAACATGTCTCCATAGCGCAGTGCGTAGAGTTGCCCACTACGAACCGAGAAGTCAGAGTTCGAATCCGGGTCAGGGCAAAAACTTTTTTATTTTATTTTCGTTTATATTCTGATAGTAAAATATTAAATAATTCTGGTGATTAAAAAAAACAAATATTTAATACTTTACTATCAGAATATAAAGGAAAATAAAATAAAAAAGTTTTTTCCCTGATCTGGATTCGAACTCTGACTCCTCGCTTGATAGGCGAAACCTCTACGCGCTGACCTATGGAAAATCGGTCGGTTTATATTTTACACTAAAATTTAAAGGACTAATAAAACTATTTTTCTTTCAATGCGCAGTAGGGAACGCAACGTTTACCGGCAGCCAGATAGGGCCGCATGCTGTTCTAGAGAGCATAGTGAAATATATATCAAAGAGCTAGACGTCTTAAAATACTTGTTTTTTCCGACGTTGCTAGCTCTCGTACTACAATAATATTTGCCGAGTTCTACATATCATTGATTAAAAATTGATATATTTTTTTAAACTAATATTTTATTTTGAAAAAAGTAAAAAAATTCCAAATAAAATGAATTTTCAAATTTTCTACCTGGATGTTTTTCCTATTTAATATTTTCAAAAGATTGAATATTAATTTCGTAAATCTTAATCGCCCCGACTGAAATAGACACCCAACACAAATTATTTTTATACAGCAGATCGTCGATCAATAAAAATACTCATTACAATATAATTTTCATACACTCTACTGAAAAACTTAAAACTAGGTATATTAAAGCAAAACTACAGTTTTCACAGAGTTTCCAACTGGTAAATCCAAAAGAATGAAGCAGCTTTATCTATCGATTCTGAAGTAAAACTTTAAAGTGGAAATTAGATTAACTTTTATAAAATTTCTGTCGATAGCGGTTTCGACGTTTTATTAATTTTCAGACGCTCCTGACACCTTGTTTTCATTTTTTACCTCTTGTCCTAAAACCTTTAAGTGACATCGCTTGAAGATTTAATTTTAAATCTATGGTAAAGCAAAAGTTAACGAGTAAATAGGATTTTAGTGTCAATTAGCAATGATGGCATTAACTATTCTAAATAATTAGTTTACTATCTTTAAGAAAGAATAAATATTTTATATATATTATGAATTTTTCCATCAATGTGACTAAAAGCTTTATTAGCGAAATAGATAGCGATAATAGAGTGATCTGTTCCCATCCCAAAAAGGCCGGTTATAATCGAAAAAATAACTGACTAAATTTACTGTTCCGACCTTCTCGATTTCCAGCAGCTCATACTCTCAAAGATAATCATCTCGTAGCGTGATACTGGACAATTACGTTGACCGTGGTCTATTATTTAAAATGACATGATTGCTAAAAGTATGTGTCATTAATTCTCTCACTTTTTCGACAGAATGAGTTCAGCTAAAGTGTCGATATATGGGTTAGTAGTGTAAGTTAAATAACGAAGTCTTTTTTTTATTTTTCGCAAAAAAAAGTTGTTGAAAATCGTGCATTTTCTTTTAAATTTCCCTGAAAACTTTTTAGAACTGCGTGTTCACCGCAAATTTTCCCACGGCATAAATTCTTCATCTCTGATATTACATAGTTACCAGCATTACTACTCAGCAGAGATTTTGTTTCGATTTTAGTACATAGTCACTCAAATCTTATTCAAATCGTAATAGCGATTCTTAAAATATCCCATACTAAAATATGTTAATAAAAAGTTGGTAGGCAGTTCTTTTAGTTTTAATGTAAAAGAACTTTTCCAATTTTGGGCCGCGGTTGTTTCCCCTATCCACCTGGAGTCGCGTCCGATGGGAGTTTGGAATTCTCCACACGGATTTTCTCAAAAACGGACTACGGAAACACGGAATATCTCAAAAACGCGACTTTGACTGATTTTGATGTTATTACAAATTTTGTTGCAAATATTATTCCTAATCTTAAATTGAAAACCGTGTTTCGCTAGCTGCTGTAATTTTGGAGTTACGATTTTTTTAAATTTTTAACCCCCTCCCATACCCCCTTACCAACCCCCCACCCCCACCAAAAACTAATGGCCAGATTTTCGGGTGCCACAGTATTTTTGTGCCAAATTTGGTTAAAATCGGTTTAGCGGTTTTTGAGTTATCGTGTTACAGACGGGCAGACGGACAGATTTGACAGACAGACATACAGACAGACACCGTGAAAATATTTTGTATTTAGGTCATGTATGACTCAAATAACTCATTTTGAGTGAAATTAAAAAAACTTTTTTTGCCGATCTTAATTGCTACCATATAGCCGGAGAGCTGGCGACATGTTTAGAGAACATATTTTAGGCAAGTTAGAATAACAAAAAAAATAAACTTTAATAACTTGTGAACCCAGAATCCTAAGTCTGGCTGGGGGGTTGGGGGTATTTCGCTACTGCGCAATCCATAATATTTGCAAAAAAATAAATCCAAAAAACATTCTTTAGGCAACTTGAAATTTGTTTATTCTTGCATCTATTTAACCTAGAAATAGTATGCCAGATTTTTTTTTTCGGGTTTAAAGTGTAACCCGACCGTTCCAAATATGTTTAATTACCTGGAAAACATACTTTAGGCATTCTAAAATTTTTACAGCGTGTTTATTAGATGATATTAAAAAATATGTGTTAATTGCCAGACGAATTCAATGGGATTTAATATTTGCCAGACGCGAAATTAAATGAGCGCGACAAAAAAGTCTTATGAGTACCCCTCGAGTATTTTGGAGTACTTCAAATTTTCATAAAAACAATTTTTTTTCGGTTTCATTTCAATTATTTGCGGGCTTTTAATTCAGAGATTATTTTGCTGGAATTAAGTTACCATGTACAAATATGTATTTATAAATTAAATATTGACGTGCATAGCGTAAATAGTTTCGAATAATTACTGCAAATAAATATTTTAGTAACTACTAATTTCGCTACTAACTACTAAATCACAATGGATAAAAAACATTGAAGTTGTGTAGTTTGTAAAAAAGTTACTAGTGACAAAGTTATTGTTTTTGATGAAGGCAGACTACAAAAATGCAAAGAATTTTTATAAGTGCGTCAACAACGTGGTTTAAAAAAAATTGTGATTTTACCAGAAAACGTAGTCCGGACAAAAGAGTACCATGTACCAGTGCTAAAAAAATAAGTAATAAGGAATTTTATTAAAGTACCATTGTTAATCTTTCTAAATAGATTCAAAAGTAAGTAAAAGTGCTTTACTTTTATGCTTAGGCGTTAAAATGACTTTTTTATATTGTCAGTCAGGTCGCAAAAAATAATAATAATATAATATTATTATTATACTTTTGTGGCATTTGAAAAAAATATACTTTATGTTTTGCTAATTTTTAAATAACTATTCGTCTTTTTATTCTTTCAGATACAAAATACTTAAATTAAAAAGTCTTCTTATTGAAAGGATTTCAATCATACATTTTTATTAAAACATGTTTCTTTTTATTTATTCAATATTAATTAGTTTTTTTTTTAAATTTTTACGACTCCAAAATGCTGTTACGTCAGCCGCATCGGCTGCCGACGCGCGACGGGTCTCAATAAACTATCTTTCTCACGCTTATAGATACTCATAAGACTTTCTAATCCCGTTCATTTAAACTCTTTATTGGCGTCTGGCAAGTATTAAATCCCATTGAATTCGTCTGGCAATTAATACATATTTTTTAATATCATCTAATAAACACGCTGTAAAAATTTTAGAATGCCTAAAGTATGTTTTCCAGGTATAATATTTAAACATATTTGGAACGGTTGGGTTACACTTTAAACCCGAAAAAAAAGTCTGGCATACTATTTCTAGGTTAAATAGATGCTAAAATTTAAGAATAAACAAATTCCAAGTTGCCTAAAGAGTGTTTTTTGGATTTATTTTTTTGCAAATGTTATGGGTTGCGCAGTAGCGAAATACCCTCAACCCCCCAGCCAGACTTAGGATTCTGGGTTCACCAGTTAATAAACTATACATTTTTAGTTATTCTAGCTTGCCTAAAATATGTTCTCTAAATATGTCGTCAGCTCTTACCTGTTGGTATGGTCGGCTAAAAATGTGTTGTGACAAAACTTTCAAGATTTGTCCGTTAACATGGTAGTGTGGCCTTTATATAATTATAATTAAAACAATTTACTGAGCGGTAGGCAGAACTTGGATAATGAGAACACCGACTTTTCAGAGCGTAAATATAGATTATCGTTTACATATATAAAAAACAAAAATATATCCAGCTAAAAATAGAAATTATATTATCGCACTTTTATGGTAAGAGTTCTTTCTAAATTCAGTTAATATACAATTCTACTACCACTTACCTTATTACGTCAACATCCGTCAGCATTTCATCAACAACAAAAGAACCTGTCAAAGACTTCATTGATCTCCCTTGTAGATCTTCCACTTCGGTCTTGATTCATTCTTTACATTAAACCACTCGACCGGTTATCACAGTGTTCTTTTAGATAGTTTAATATTTTAGTGAAAAGGTGAGAGTAAAAAAATAAAATGCCGATTTTTCACAACACAAATCTAACTATATTTTAATATAAAAAATAAATAAATGAAAAATAAAGTAAAAGATTTTAACAAGGCATTTATAATTAATGAAATAAAAAAAAGGAACGAAATTTAATCAAAAATAACTAATAAAATGATATTAAAATCTGTATAAGTGATAAAGTTAAAATACAAAATATTCTTCTTTGTTAGTCTAATCTAAATTGTCTAAAATTAGCATACAATTCAAATCTCTCTTAGAATTTTCATTGCCAGAAAATTAATATGTCAAAAAAAAATTTAACTGAACAAATGGATTTAAATTAGAATTTAATAAAAGAACAATTGCAAAATAATCATTTGTGTGATGACATCTAACTTTTACTAAAGCCTTTAGAACAAAACAGAAAGTCTTAAATCGTTAATAAAAAATATTAAAGAAAATCTAAAACAACAAATTAAAAATCTTTATACATGAAATGTTTAAAATTTCCTAACTTGAGAATTGAATATTTAAGAAAATCTTTAAATAGAAAACTTACTAAAATTATTAAAAAGAAACTATATAAATAAGATCTACACGGAGTAAATTCGACCGTCTAATTTAAAAGTCAGTACCGAACTGATCCAAAAATCTATTTTCCTAAACCTCGAAATATTTAAAATGGGCGGGTAAAAAGAATAGGGAACCACCAAAAGCCGAGCCATTCTAAAATCCTCTTCGGGGTCGCTTTTCAGGAACCGTCTGATTGATCTGAGAAAACCTCAACTACCCTGTCGTTTTCCGGTCTTAGTTGGCCTTACTATGTCGTTACTATGACCATTTCTACGTTATTTTCTAAATTATTATTATTATCCGTGTAAATATTATAATTACTGTAAACACAATTAAACATGATTAAAACTTAACCCTAACTAAAGTATATTTTTAAGGTCTGTCCTTAAAACCAAAACAAATCATATTTATAATTTGATTTCATTAGATTTCGCTGTTTTTATCTTATATGTTTATTTATTTCACATAATTTTGGATATTTTTGGATAAAAAAGGAGGACAGTCCTTAATTTTTCAGAATATCATTACGTAAAGAACTTTATTTTAATATTTAAATTAACAATTATACTTTGTTTTTATCCAAAATCTGTTTGTATTGGCCCGTGGAGGTCTATCGTGAGAAGAGTGTCGTCTTAGAGTTTTATTGCTTTCTAGGGTTTTGCTTATATAATCTCGAAGTTAAAATTTAGGGTTTTACAGCTTTAATGATTTGATGCTAGTCGTTTCTAGCTGTTTCAAAGCAAGTATTATATTAATTTATGGACGTGGGATTTTAAACCTAACAGAAAAATATTTAGTTTTTCCCAGAGATACGGGTCCTTCATTCTAAACAGTTTTTACGATCTTCTGAAAAAATACCAATTTAAGGGCGGAAACACATGACAAAGTTTTAACAAGCTTGGTTTGTTGTCTGCTCTAAAATATTCCATTACAGTGTTTATTTTTTTAAGGTTTCATGCCCTTTTGCTGCCGAATTACTAGAATACAATATTTCAAGGCAGATGACGGATCTATTCGATAATTTTTATTCGAATAGTTTTCAACGAATGTTTTCTTACTAACTATCGAATTATTCGAATGAATTGCAACTATCGAATGTTTCGATAGTATTCATTCGATAGTTCCCACTACTACTAACTACTATAACTGTTTTATTAAATTAAATTTTATATTAACATAGATATAATTAGAGTTAGTTTAAATTGCATTTGTCTTGGCCATTTTTCGAACAAAGTCGAGCACAAAGGCAAACGAACGGAGAGTGTCTCTTTAACTAAGCTCGTAAAAGTGGCCGTTTCCTTAAAACACGTCCCGTACTTTTTTGACGAATTATGTTCAACTTTAACTGTAGCGCGAAAGCATACGGTAATGCTCCTGTTGAATTTCTGAAAGCGGACGAAACTTTCCGGTAGCGCTTTTGTTCTCGGCACCGCTCGAATTAAATTAATTTAAATGGAATGTAGATTTTCATAAGGCCCATCTTATATACCTAGAGTAATTTAATAAATTATACGGGGTCCGGCGAGGTAAATTTTATTAAAACCTGGTGTCGCCGTAGCGAATACTGAGCGGTTAATGAGCAACAACATTTTAGCGGAACGGTCATGAATTTATTTTTGAAAAACATAGCAATAAGAGAAAATTAAATATTAGTTTAGTTATCAGTAAGATTTAAACTCCATTCAGATCTTTGAAATTAGGGATTAAATTAATGGTTTCAATTATTATACTTTATTGTTTTTAGTTTTTTCGATAAAGTACGCCTATTTGACATTATAAATACAGGGTCCTGCAATAGTGCGTCGGGCATCTTTTCAGTACATGTATATTATTTCGTATATTTTTCGTTTTATTGATTTTATGGAAAGCACTGTTCATTTAAATATTGTATTCTATGTTATAGGGCTTATTTCTCTCTACAATTTCGGGTTTCACAATGTACCGTTTGTGTCCGGGAAGGGTTCATAGTTTCATAGTTGTCGATTTTCGAAAGAAATTAGTACATGTATATTATTTCGTATACTTTTCATGTTATTGATTTTATGGAAAGCACTGTTCATTAAAATGTTGTATCCTATGTTATAGGGCTTGTTTCTCTCTACAATTTTCTGTGTCACAATGTACCGTTTGTGTCCGGGAAGGGTTTATAGTTCATAGTTGTCTTTTTTCGAAATTAATCAGTACATGTATATTATTTCGTATATTTTTTATTTTATTGATTTTATGGAAAGCACTGTTCATTAAAAATGTTGCATCCTCTATGTTATAGAGCTTGTTTCTCTCTACAATTCTTTTTTCTGTCTCACAATCTTACCGTTTGTGTCCGGAAGGGTCTACAGTTTCATAGTTGTCGATTTTCGAAAGAAATTAGTACATGTATATTATTTCGTATACTTTTCATGTTATTGATTTTATGGAAAGCACTGTTCATTAAAATGTTGTATCCTATGTTATAGGGCTTGTTTCTCTCTACAATTTTCTGTGTCACAATGTACCGTTTGTGTCCGGGAAGGGTTCACAGTTTCATAGTTGTCGATTTTTGAAAGAAATTAGTACATGTATATTATTTCGTATACTTTTCATGTTATTGATTTTATGGAAAGCACTGTTCATTAAAATGTTGTATCCTATGTTATAGGGCTTGTGTCTCTCTACAATTTTCTGTGTCACAATGTACCGTTTGTGTCCGGGAAGGGTTCATAGTTCATAGTTGTCGATTTTCGAAATTAATCAGTACATGTATATTATTTCGTATATTTTTTATTTTATTGATTTTATGGAAAGCACTGTTCATTAAAATGTTGTATCCTATGTTATAGAGCTTGTCTCTCTCTACAATTTCCTGTCTGACAATGTACCGTTTGTGTCCGGAAAGGGTTCATAGTTTCACAGTTGTCGATTTTCGAAATAAATCAGTACATGTATATTATTTCGTATATTTTTCATGTTATTGATTTTATAGAAAGCACTGTTCATTAAAATGTTGTATTCTATGTTATAGGGCTTGTTTCTCTCTACAATTTTCTGTGTCACAAGGTACCGTTTGTGTCCGGGAAGGGTTCATAGTTTCATAGTTGTCGATTTTCGAAAGAAATTAGTACATGTATATTATTTCGTATACTTTTCATGTTATTGATTTTATGGAAAGCACTGTTCATTAAAATGTTGTATCCTATGTTATAGGGCTTGTTTCTCTCTACAATTTTCTGTGTCACAATGTACCGTTTGTGTCCGGGAAGGGTTTATAGTTCATAGTTGTCGATTTTCGAAATTAATAAGTACATGTATATTATTTCGTATATTTTTTATTTTATTGATTTTATGGAAAGCACTGTTCATTAAAATGTTGTATTCTGAGTTATAGAGCTTGTTGCTCTCTACAATTTCCTGTCTCACAATGTACCGTTTGAGTCCGGGAAGGGTTCATAGTTTCACAGTTGTCGATTTACGAAATAAATCAGTACATGTATATTATTTCGTATATTTTTCATATTAAAATGTTGTATCCTATGTTATAGGGCTTGTTTCTCTCTACAATTTTCTGTGTCACAATGTACCGTTTGTGTCCGAGAAGGGTTTATAGTTCATAGTTGTCGATTTTCGAAATTAATAAGTACATGTATATTATTTCGTATATTTTTTATTTTATTGATTTTATGGAAAGCACTGTTCAATAAAATGTTGTATCCTATGTTATAGGGCTTGTTTCTCTCTACAATTTCCTGTCTCACAATGTACCGTTTGTGTCCCGGAAGGGATCATAGTTTCATAGTTGTCGATTTTCGAAAGAAATCAGTACATGTATATTATTTTGTATATTTTTCATTTTATTGATTTAATGAAAAGCACTGTTCATTAAAATGTTGTATCCTATGTTATAGGGCTTGTTTCTCTCTACAATTTCCTGTCTCACAATGTACCGTTTGTGTCCCGGAAGGGATCATAGTTTCATAGTTGTCGATTTTCGAAAGAAATCAGTACATGTATATTATTTCGTTTTATTGATTTTCTGGAAAGCACTGTTTATTAAAATGTTGTATCCTATGTTATAGGGCTTGTTTCTACAATTTCCTGTCTCACAATGTACCGTTTGTGTCGGGGAAGGGATCATAGTTTCATAGTTGTCGATTTTCGAAAGAAATCAGTACATGTATATTATTTCGTATATTTTTTATTTTATTGATTTATGGAAAGCACTGTTCATTAAAATGTTGTATCCCATGTTATGGGCTTGTTTCTCTCTACAATTTTCTGTGTCAAATGTAACGTTTGTGTGTCCGTAAGGGTTCATAGTTCATAGTTGTCGATTTTCGAAATTAATCAGTACATGTATATTATTTCGTATATTTTTTATTTTATTGATTTTATGGAAAGCACTGTTCATTAAAATGTTGTATCCTATGTTATAGGGGTTGTTTCTCTCTACAATTTCCTGTCTCACAATGTACCGTTTGTGTCCGGGAAGGGTTCATAGTTTCACAGTTGTCGATTTTCGAAATAAATCAGTACATGTATATTATTTCGTATATTTTTCATTTTATTGATTTTATAGACTTACTTACTTACTGTCATTACTCGCTGGCTAGTATTTGATACGCATCAGAAGATGGCTACGCAATGCGTTTCCTGTCATGAGCCTTTCTGTGACTGAAAAGCCCGATACGTGATGTTATGATACTGATGCTGCATACTTATCCCCTTGAAGTTTTCATGAAAAACATCCTTGTATCTTTTGAGTTGTCCACCCGGTTTTCTCTTACCCTCTACAAGTTCACCGTAAAGAAGAGATTTCGGAAGCGGTTTTCTTGCATTCTGTATACGTGGCCAGGCCAAGTTTTTAGTTTACGATTATTAACAATGTCTAAGAAATACAATTAAAATTAATAGAATCCCTAGCAACAGCCTGTGGTAGTTTTTGTATCATTAGAGGAAGCCTACTAATTAGCTTATAAAACAATACATTTTTCACTTATAACCACAATTTCTTTTGAAACATAATAATCAAAGGCCAAAATGACATAGTCGCAAATTTTGAAGTATAATTAATAGAACAAGTTAAAAGTGTGTTTGGTATTTTTCCATATTCCCCACCGAATCTGTCTGTCTACTGAGAGGTGTTCATTGGGGATACAGTGTCCTGTTAATAACTCCGAAGATTACCTTGTGACAATCCGAAGATTATCCTTACTTAAATCAAGGAAAATCTTTGATTTTTCTCGGTAATAAGTCCTGAGAAATTTTTCCGAGTGTTCAGTTGGAGGATTCCTATTCCAGGTTACGGATGTAGTCTTCCAGGTTATTCAGCTTTAAGTTCGATTTTCACTTGGGAAGCAGAACGGTTCTGGCCTTGTTAGTAGAGTGTTCGCTTCCTTTCTAGCTAGATCGTTTGCTTTTTTATTGCTTTCACACAGTTGAATTCATACACATTTGAATAAAGTTATGAATTTATCTTTAAAATGACTACCACTCGGTAATATACCGAAAAGTTTACTTAAATTTATATTTTATATTGTATTGTTAATAGAATAATAAATTGGATATTACCACGGATTTCTAAAAATATGAATAGTCACTATACAGGGTGGTCCGAACTGTGTTCCGGAAACTTCGGCAGTCAGTTCGTATTATAGTATATCCTAAAATTCTTAGTTTCGAAGATACAGGGTGTAGAAGTTTCATTTTATTTCGATTTTATTTGGATTTTTCCAAATAATTTCTGAAGTAACGTCAAAATTTAGATATAATAGAAATTGGTGTCTAGGAGTTTTTTGACGTGAAAAATTTGATTTTGATACCAATATTTCCTACTTGTAGAGGGAGCCACCTACATGTGTTTTAACTGTTTTGAAGAGTAATAACTTTTGTTCGTATCTGTATAAAACTACTATAATAAAAAATATGTAGCTTGCGCCCAAGGTTAGAGATTGGCAAAACAAGAAATCTTGTCTTGACAAGCAATTTCTTGTCTTATCTTGAAATATTTTCAAGAATTAAAAAAAATCTTGTCTTGACCATTTCTTGAGAGTTGATTTCTTGTCTTGATTCAAGAAATCTTGAAATTTCTTGATATCTTGACAAAAGGGGAACCCCCGTTTAAAATTCGAATTTGAAATCAAGACAAGATCAAGACAAGATCAAGAAGTTGTCAAGAAAATGACGACCTCTACCCAAGGTTATTAAAAGATAAGGTTGTCTCGTAACTCGATCCGCCATTATCGGAAACGTCATCTACTACGTCACAAAGATGCTACCGCTTATAGATAAAGATATAAAAACTGCCGACAGACCATTCATCGTGTATATGGTGTCTGGCGTCCATAGTTTTTAGTTGTTTAATATTTGTTTTCTTTATTACATTGCCCATTTATCTCTCTTTGTCCGTTGCATTTTATTTTTTATTCCTTTTATCTATGATTTTATACGTTCTGTCTACGTCACAGGGATGCTATTCTACTTCGCTCATATTGGTCCAAAAGCTACGAGGCAACCTGTTATATAGTAACCTTGTGTTGCGCCCTCTACAAGTATGAGTCATATTGACATCAAAATAAATTTGTCAAAAACTTCCGGACACCAATTTTCATCCAAATATTGACGTTATTTCAGAAATTATTTGTGTAAAATCGAAATAAAAATGAAAGTTCTACACCCTTTATCTCCGAAACTAAGCGTTTTAAGACATATATTTATACGAACTTTATTATTTATTTTTATCTGCCGAATAGTTCTGCACCCTTTATCTCCGAAACTAAGCGTTTTAAGACATATATTGTAACAGGGGGAAATTTTGAGGGTCGGTTTGATGAAGTAAAAGGCGATAGTTTAAGTTCCTCGTGTATTTCTCTCTCTCTTTTGTAACTCTTTGCTATAATGGCTAGAAAATTATATAAATGATTTGCTGATCTTAAATATTATGGATAAATCTTACTAGCACCAAGTTAATTCATACAAAATATAATAACTAATAAGATGTATGGTGAAATTTTAAAACCACGGCTGCCGCCGTTATTTGCAAAAGTTAAGAATAAATGTAGAAATAAATTTACTTAAATCGAAGATATTTTTTTCCGCATACCAGATTTATTTAATAAAATGGGTATAAGCGGCGACATCTACAAGACGGATGTTTGAACGCATTGAATGTTAATAAGGTTTACTACATTTACACTAAAATATTCCCATGTAGTTCAGCAATTTAACAACAAATAATCAATAACCTAATATATTTTGTTTCAATATTTATACGAACTTTATTATTTATTTTTATCTGCCGAATATGCTGCCAAAGTTTGGTGTAGTAATTTATAAGTATAGTAATTTATTATAGGTATTGTTGCTGTATACAAAATTTGACAAAAAAGATTGACAAAAATTGTGGCAAGACGTTGAAATAGTCAATAAGTTAGAACTTAATTCCAAAGTTATATTAACTAAAGCAAGCGTAATATTTCTGCTAGTCAGCTTCTCTGCATACACCTACACTTACCCATCGATCTGGAAATCCCCTAAGGTGCGACCATCCTTACATATCCTACGAAGTATATCCGTCGAGGTGGAATATATTTGACTGTCATAGGCGCCAACAAAATGGAAAAAAGGGCTTATATGTTCGCTTTATAGGTTAAGAAATGCCATCATAAAAGGATGAATTTAAAAAATCTTTTTGCACACGCTTCTCGAGATATTAAAACCGTATAATATGAAGAAAATAAAACAATTTTATTTAAATATAGATAATCAGTATAAATTAATTTAGAGGTAAATTTTATTTTCTATAATTTTTTGAAAATCTTGATTTTTTGGACAGCCTTTATAAGTAATTATGAAGACTATACTACCAAAAATTACTCCCAGTTAAAAATCATAAACAATTAGCAATTGATTAATTTAGAATGAACTTTATACCCCGCTGGCAAGCAAATCTTTAGGTCGGCGTTTACATGTATAGGAGTGAGTCGTTATGGCAATCTAGTAAGTCGGAGTGAGCAAAAATACGAAGTATTTATTACAACATAACTACTTAATGTGACGCTAATTCCATTCGCTTGGGAAAATACTTGTCTTCTGTCTTTATTCAGTACACCTTATTTTACTAAGCGTGTTGACCGTGCTCTTCGTACACATGAAAACCGGTACCCAAGACCAGAAATACCGACCCTTAGTATGTGAAGCATTTACAGTCATATTTAAAAAATCACTCGCCATAACATTGTCGTATTTTTGGAATAGGATATTTTTAGCAAATCCATTGAGGAAAAAAACAATACTAGATTGTGTTAAAAAATCTGCAATTTTAGTATAATGATATATTTGAATTAACCTGCAGTGCAATAAAAATATATTTTACAAAACGGTTGGAATGATAGTAATGACAAAAGAATCTTGTTATAGATAGCCCAAGTGGCACAAATGCGCTTAAAATGGTTATATAGAGTGTTATATAACAATTCATAATAAATATGTACTATTTTTTAAGTGCTTTATAAACCTTAATAGGATAGTTATAAACACGAAAAAGGCGCAAGTTTACAAAACAATATACTTATTTAGAAGTACGTTAAAAACTCTCTGATAACCGCTTACAAGATAATATTGAGTACATTACAAAATATTTATTAAACTGTTTTATAAAAGATTTATAAATATTTTAAAAAGATATTTGTCTCAGTTAAAATATTTTTGTAGCATGCATCTGAATTTTTGTTTTTTAGTTATCAAGAATAAAATTATAATATCGTGTATTTATAGTGACCAAGATAAAACTGATTTTAAAATGGCAACGTACACATATATTCTATTTAAATGACAGTCGTCCAGACATACAGTCGTCCAAATTCAACATAAAATCATGGCGTCGACTAACAAAACATTTTTGTTGCTCAGGTAGCAGTTATACAATTAACTTGTTTTACAATGATGCTATACGGAACATATTTGTTTTATTACTTAAAATAATGTCGGCAAAATACAATTAAATTCGTCTATATATTCTGGTGCTGTCACATTTACAACAATAAAATTATAGACGTATGTTTTTAAATTCGCTAGTAGGTTCATCAATACTTAAAATATAGGAAGACATTTTAAAAACTTAAAATTTTCATCGATTTTTCTACGGCAAATAATTAGAAAAAAATACATAATTAAACACAAATTTGACTTTTAATTATACTTACAGACTTTATTTTTATTCTGGCAACATTGGATGACTTTCTTTCCTTCAACTTTTAGATACGAACGCCACAGAATAATAACCTAGAAATGGGCCTCACTACTACGTAGTCGAACCAGGTTTTAATATAGCAATATTGTTGCACTTCACGTGTTATCCCGCTATTTCAAAAGCTGATTATTTTTTATTAATTTTGCTTATGTTATTTATTTTTTGTTAGCTACACTTAGACACAAATATGTTTAATGTCAAAAATAAAATCTTCCAGTTAGAAATACTTGACATTTTAAGTTTTAGAGATAAAATCACAATTTTAAAAAATATTTTAAACTCTGACCAAAACCAAAGTTTGAGGTTAGTGCTATAGTATGTTTATAAGGTTTCCTAAATAACATTTTTGTATTTGGGGAAACACTTTTGTTTTTTAATCGCTTTATAAGAATTTTAATTCGTTTCTTTAACAGCAATTATAAAATTGTTTTCTTAGAGTAGCGGTCGCGACTAAATTATTGCGAAGACCAAATTGTTTTATAAATCAGTCGTAAAAACAGCTATAAAACATGTCAATAATAAACTAAAATGCACATTTTTATAGCTGTTTTGTAAATATTTTATAATTGTTTTAAATTATATTATAAATTAATTATAAAATATATCTAGCTCAAGCATAAATAGTTGTATAAGATTTGTTATATAAACGATCCTGAGCATATTAACGAATATATTTATAAAAATGTTTTATAAACTAGTAGCCAAAACATCTATATAACAAAATAATTGTTATATAGAAAGAGAAGATATAATTGTTATATAAAAACATATTTGTCTCTATGGTAAATTTGTGTTCTTTGCGTTTATTATATAACAATTCAGTGTATGAGATCGCTTTAATAAATCGTATATAAAACACTTCGCTCTCATAATAATTTATTGTGCTACTTGGGAGGGCTTTTTATAACACCAGCTCTCTACTAAGCACTCCAATTATGCGCTAATCACGCTAATAATTATGCTACTAAGCACTCTAATTATGCTTGATTAAGGTTTGCAGAGCTTCAACATTTTCCATAAAATAGCGAGTAAGTTGTTACAAAACCATATAAATTATATATCACTGTAATCACAAAACTTCAATCTATTTCCGTAATGTAACAGAATTTTAAATTATATCTTTATTTTCGAGAAAACTTAGTGCAAACATAAGGAATATTTTGTTGATGTTTGATCATCAAAGTCTTAAAAATAACGAAGTTGTGTAAAATGTGCTACAATAAGAATATAGTATAATCCTTTATCTTTAATTTCCTTCTTAATTTGTGTAAAAATACCTAGCCAGTTTTACATAAAACGTTAAATTCCGAACGCTTATTTTGCTACTTTTTCGGACTAGTGAAATGGACTCTTAAGTAATATTACAATATTATACAAAATATCAACTTCGAAAATCCCTTTCGGCTGCTTTGCATACACGCCAGCCGCCAGCCGCCAGACGGCGTAGTCAATTTAATTCTAATTAAATCATTAATTTTACGAATCAAAATATAAAGCTCCACATAAACCTAAACCGCTGCGCCGTAAAACGGCAATAACTTTGTCAGCGTCGGATAGAGATGGTGGCGCTCTAGTTTAGTCTATAAGCCGAAACACATTTAAAGCTTTCACCGAAAAAGCGTGAGGTGAAATTACGTTCGGGATAAACTAATTTGTTAACTTATAGTTGGCATTAAGTATAATCGGATCTGTGGTAGTCGTTTATTATTCAATTTTTAATAAATTGTAAAACTTATTGTAATATAAGTAAATGTTTTTTATTATTTTTTATTAGTTATGCAGTATATTGCTAGATCTGCATATCGAACCAAACAACTTTAAAAAAGCGAGTAAAACTGTTTAAAAACAATAAATCATTTGGCTGTGACGCGATTCCGGCGGAAATCTATTAGAGTGTAAGTAAAGAACTTATTGGTCATCTTAAGACATTCTTCGATGTAATATAGGAAAACGGAGAGTTCACGACTTTCGGAAGGGCATCAGGCTGCGGAAACTACCGGGGAATTTCACTAATGGCTATCAGAGGAAAAATTCTTACAATAATTATGTCAAACCGTCTGCACCCACATATAGAAAAAAATCCTCCCAGAATAGCAAACGGGTTTTTGCACCAACCGCGGCACCGTCGATTCCATATTCTCCATCCGCCAACTAGAGGAAAAAGTAAAAGAGCAGCAGTCTAAACTTTATGTTTTATTCATCAACCTAACAAAAGCCTTCGACTCTGTGTACAGAGATGCACTCTGGACAATTATGAGAATGTTCAGACTACCCAACAAATTTTTTACAGTGTCTAAAAACTTCCATAACAACAAAAAGTCAAGAGTGCCACCATCATGGATCACTGAGCAATCCCTTCCTAACAAATACAGGAGGAGTTAAGCAGGGATGTGTCATGAATCAAAATACGCCCTTCCTATTCAACATATTCATGGCAATGCTCTCCATTATAGTAAACAGCAAACTGCAGGAGAGAGGATTGGGATACAGATACGACGGCGCGGCGGCCGCGGCGGCGGTCTGTTCAACATAAATAAAACTCAGGGCAAAAATACGTATAAAATTCATCACAGAACTTCAGTACGCTGATGACTGCGCTCTAGTTGCAAAAACGTTACAGCAGTTACAAGAAATGTTACACACATATACCTGGGCATACCAGGCTTTGGGCCTTATAACCCACAAAATTCTGGATGTTGATGAATTTAGAAGTATGCTTTGGAATTAAATAAAACAAGTCCTTTTTTTAAAATACTACCTATATTCTAACTTATACTAATACAATTGGCTGGCTGTGACAGTCTTGACTATATAAGGTTAGATACAATATAACTGGGATACTTAAATTTTCATCTGCTTCGGTTGGTTCGTTGGTTGGGAGAAAGGCCTCACCCTCTTCGCTGCACTCGTCCGCTGGTGGGTAGCGTAACAGTTCGGCTAACGTTGGAGAGCTTGTGAGACTCCACCAGTCTCAGTGCGTGAGCTACTTATGGGGAGGATCAATTCTCTTATCTTCCTAGAAGATAATAAACAGCAGTATGGCTATTCGAAATAATGTTTAAGTACCCAGTTATGTGGTAGTGTTCAACAGTACCAAGTCGACTGTCTGTTGTGGCCAATAAAATGTACAATGACAGTAAATTAAAATTTAGATCAAAGGTATAGTTATTTACCTTAACAATATTTAAATTAAATCTAATTACTACTAATAAGAATAAAAATTAAAGCTAGCTTTAAAATTAAAATTAAAATTGATCAATTTTAAAATACAAAAGCCGAAAGGCATCAGAAACAAATTGGTATTTAACCAATAAATTGTTAGTCTTCTCTAAAAGCCAACCAATAAAAAAAATTATGAATAACAGACAAAATTCTACTATCAACTTGAAAATTTAATATTAATAATTAAATTTAATAAAATTTTAATTTAATTGAATAAATTTTGAAATCTGGCTATAACCGTTTAAATCAAGTTAAGAATTAAATAGTTCGTCCAAATTATTTTAAAAAGAGGTAAAGATAAAATGTATCTCCCTCTCTCTGTGTCTCTCTCTAAAAAATGTAAAATCAATTTAATAAAAAAAATATCAAGACCACTACCACACTACAGGTACGATTCTATTAGATAAATTTTAAAAAACGTGGTTCCATCAGACCATTATTTATTGCTTTGCACGTCCTAAAAACAAAATCCAAAAAAAATGCAATACGAAGAGACGATGATTTAAATTATAAAAAAAAATATTATTAATAAGAAATTAATTGGCAGATAAGGCGAGAAAAAAAATTAGAAAAATCTTATCTGTCGAGGAGTCAAATGAGAAAAATAACCACCACAGGGTCCAGGTATGGAGAAGCCACCCTCTGGCAAGTAAAGTTTTTTCAAAGATGACTATAGTCGTTAATAATGAAATTATAAAAGCTTTACTTACCAAGGGCCTGCTTTTCCTGGGACATTCCTGATTGTACTCCTGCAGCAGTTGGTTCTCTCGGACAGCCTGGCTCGGTATCGAACACCTGTCTGTGTTCCTGTTCCACGTTGTGGCGTCTCCGTATATTATATATAGGTAGAAAAATAAGACAATAATTAGTTATTTATAACTCGAAAGATAGTAGAGTAGAAAACTATCTTACGATAAGTCTAAGCACGTGCTTTTATGAAAAAAAACTGTAGCTATATGATATATAAAAATAATTGAAAAATAACAATAGGTAGCCTTATATTAAGGCTACTAAAAAGCATTGGAAATAATTGCTGAAAATAAATTGTTAAATAGAACCAGATGGTAAAATCAAATAAAATCGTACCTTCAGCGTGCAATCTTGAAGAAAAATAAAATCTCAAAAACAAATTGGAATAATGACCAAATGACCAGAACAGAGATGAGAAGAGAGAGAAGGCAAAATTTTAAAATTTTTAGTTTTATATTAACCATACCCCTCTCCGAAAATCTTGACATATAGATCGAATTAAAAATAGTCATGCGTTGTTAAACTAATTCTCGATAAAATTTCAACTACTAATAAAATTAATACTTAACGACTCCTTACATACCTTAAAAATCAAGGAAACAATTGCATCTTAATCAATTAGCACTGATAACAAGGAAAATTCACTTAACCTCTGTTAAAAATAAACAAATGAATCCCAAACAGTAGGTAGGCCACCAAAAATTGCAACTATTGTATTATGAATTGCCTAAAACAATCTACGGTGTTTTACAGTCTGCAATATTTTGTACACCGTACTATTTGGTGTAATTTGGTACTCCATGGATTCTCGTGATGGATGGCACGATCCATGAAAAGAGCAACTTAATTTATAATCGTTGAACAAAATCATATTAAAATCCAAATAATAAGTTCAACTTTGCTAAGTACCATTGAGAATTATTAAAGAACGATAAAAAATATATTTTAAATTAATTAATCAATAATATATATACTAATTATATATTAATATAATAATAATAAATATAACATTAAATTATATACACGATAATCATTATAAACAATTGATTAACGAATTGAACGTTTATCTAATTCTAGTATCCGACGCACAACATCCAACGGGGAAAAAGTATGGTACCGGAAGGCCGAGCGTCAATGCGAGTAAAATTGCAAACTGTAAAATTCTCCTTTAAACGTAAAATAATCCGAAGGCAAGCACAACGAAAATAAATTTTCGTTACAGCCTTAAGCTGAACATCGAAGAAACTAAAATCATGTGCATTTCCCCGGAAGATTACAACAATGCTATAAAAGTTGGAGAAGAACTATTGGAATATGCAGCGGAATTCAATTACCTCGGCAGTTGAGTGGGAATAAGCAGCTCACAATAGAACGCAATAGAGAAGAATTGTAAACTAAGTGAACAGCGACAATCAAAAAGCAAAGAGGCAACAAAGCAATGAGATTATTTAATGTCCGGAGTGCGGTAGACAGATAACATCACGTATCGGGCTTTTCGGTCACAGAAAAGCTCATGAAAGAAAACGTGACCATCTTCTGATGCGTGTCAAATACTCGTCAGCGAGTAATGACAGCATGTATATATGTATATGTAAACCAATTCGCTGCAACCAACCAAATAACTGCAATTTTGAAGATTGTGTATATAATTTTAACTTTTTGCCTAAATAGAAAAATTAATCCAACGTCTTATTTTCACAGCGGTTATATTTTTTGACGCTTTTCAAATATTTTGAAAAAATATGACAAAAACTTTTTAGTTCAATGTTCTATAAAAGCATATTTTTCATTTATTTATGGAATTAATTTAGCCGAGCTGTAAAGCTATTAAAGAAATGCAAAAGATTAGTTTGTTGGCTGCAGCCGAACGACCTCCGGCATCATTTATTAGATGTAACGGATGTGTGCAGCATCACTGTCGCACGGCATCAATCAAGATCAGTTCGGCCAAAAGCGTTTTCTGTGTCAATATTCGCGCGCCGAGTTTATTTCATGACCGGCTGCCATTTTATTGCCACATAACTCTTTACACGATATATAAATGGCTGATCCGTCCATGAAAAATCTTCTCTATCCTATCGTGTTAGCTTCCTATTAATATGTTTCTAGTTTATTTAAAAGTCTCTTAGCACCGTTCTCATATCTTAATAGATTCTGAACTTACTTTCTTTGGTTAATTAACTAATTGGGTTTATATCGATTAAAATGAATTTACCAGTATACAGGGTGTCCCAGGCTGAGCGTGCATTAGAAGTTTGTAGAAAACTACAATATCTAGATCGGAGATTTTTTGCACATCACTGTTTCACAACGAGATTACAGAGAATTTAACCATGTAATAAAAAATGGGGGTACTCATTTAATATAAGAAAGTTGCTATCAATTTTCGGTATTTCCGGAAGTACCGCCATATTAAAAATATTTTTAATCGATAGATCTCGTAGTTCTCTAGAAACTTCTAATGCACGCTCAGCCTGGGACACCCTGTATATCTCTGACTAGTACTAACGGCTACTAACCAACAATTCGTTTCGTATAGTCTGTGGTCTGTTTTTGTTTAAATGTTTTGGTCATAATTCATGTTGGGGATTTATTTTTAAATTAATGTTAAGTGTTAGGCAACCAGTAAACTATAGAATATGTATTTCTTTTGCATAATCAAAATTGTCACTCTAAATTTTACATATAACCAAAAGGTCACTCTAAATCGCTGTCTTTTAAGACAAATCAGGGGCGGGAAAGTGAAATAGCAAAAGCGGTTCCACCGTTTCCACGGATATTTCAAAAAAAATAGTTCCAGCCTCAGGCGCTAGGTGGTAGTGCAATTAATTTTTAGGTTAAGAAGTTGCTACTAGTTATTACCAGATGGCGTTAAATCAGAATTTTTTTGTAGTTTCCATAGTTTCCAACGGCTATTGTCATACTATTGTCAAATTCTCAAACAATATTGTCGTTGTCATAGCGCCAATCATAATATTATCAAATAATTATCAAAACCAAAGAATATACCTAGCTAGAAAAAGAATGGACTCTGCCATACTGAAAAATGGTCCTACAGAAGTGGCGCCATCTATTGAGTAGGGTTTGTTTTAAATGGATCGAAGCGCGGGATTTTTAAATGAGCGTATTTATTGAATTTTACTCTAAAATATATAATTAAATTTGATTATTAAATCTTATTTTTTACACAAATTCAACAATACTAATAACAAGTATCGTTGTGATGTGTAAAAAATAAAATGTAACAGTATAATTTATACAATTATTAAATAAAATTAAAGCCAAACATGTGAAATATTATTTAAATTTAAGATTATTTTTATTTATAAGTCAAATATTTAAACATCGTTTATTATAATATAACAAGACCAACGTAATACGCCCAAAGTTTTGTAAATGGAGTAAATATAAATAGGTACTTAAAGGATGGCAAAAATAAAAGAGTTACATTATATTTTTAGGGCCACAAACAAAAGGAATTGTCTAATTAAAACACATATAACAAATTATAGTTTAAAAAACATTTTGATAATCATTTATTTGATATATTATGATTGGCGCTATGACAACGACAATATTTTTTGAGAATTTGACAATAATATGACAATGGCCGTTGGAAACTATGGAAACTACAAAAAAATTCTGATTTAACGCCAACCGGCAATAACTAGTAGCAACTTCTTAACCTAAAAATTAATTGCACTACCACCTAGTGGCTAGGGCTGGAACTATTTTATTTGAGATTTCCGTGGAAACGGTGGAACCGCTTTTGCTATTTCACTTTCCCGCCCCTGATCAAAACCTAGCTAGGTATATTCTTTGATCAAAACGTTTTTCAAACTATAATTTGTTATATGTGTTTTAATTAGACAATTCCTTTTGTTTGTGGCCCTAAAAATATAATGTAAGTCTTTTATTTTTGCCATCAATTTTTAAAGTAGCTATTTATATTTACTCCATTTACAAAACTTTGGGCGTATTACGTTGGTCTTGTTTTATTATAATAAACGATGTTTAAATATTTGATTTATAAGAAAAACTTTTAATAATAAATAATATTTACACATGTTTGGCTTTAATTTTATATAATAATTGTATAAATTATACTGTTAAATCTTATTTTTTACACGTCACAACGATACTTGTTATTGGTATTGTTGAATTTGTCTAAAAAATAAGATTTAATAATCAAATTTAATTATTTTAGTGTAGAATTCAATAAATACGCTCATTTAAAAAGTCCACGCTTCGATCCATTTAAAACAAGCCCTACTCAATAGATGGCGCCACTTCTGTAGGACAATTTTTCAGTATGGCAGAGTCAATTCTTTTTCTAGCTAGGTATATTCTTTGAGACAAATGTAACTTGTCTTTTCATTATTCAATTCATTATTCGAATTCTCAGAATGTTGCTAACAGAAGTTTCATCTTAAAATAAAATTTTAATCAATCACAATAATTTATATCCATCATTTACCGGATTAATAATACAGAAATTACAGTTCAATTACAAACAATTCATTATTTATAGTGATTTACAGTAATTTTATTAAATTATACGAATATTCTCGTTGATTATTGGTTTGAAATAAATATGACAGATCTCCTCCAATGAAAATGCGAGTTAGTAACTCTAAATGTGTGCTAATTCTGAGCTGGCAAATGAGCTAGATGCTTTATCTAGATCATTATTCAGAAGCTACACACCTATCGATGAAAATATGCATTTTTTATGTATGTACACACAATCTTATTTATTATTTATATTTTTTTAGTACTCGTGCATCAAAAATACTTGAATCAAAATATAAACAAGAACATAGACAACAAATGACAACAACTGTCAAATCGATTGGCTTCAATAATTGGTCTCAATCATTCCAAATCATTCAATCAATCAGTCGATCCGTACCACAAGATTATCTAAGAAAAAAAATATATCTGTCCTTCGCTTTACCATTAGATGATGCGAAGTTAGCCGGATCAGCTAGTATCTAGATATTGTTAATAAATTTAGCAGCAATTAAAATTTTAAGGGTTCCATTTAATTGCAACCTGTTCAAACAAATGAAATGAACGCTGTAATTTTAAATCTTAAATAAATTAGTTTGAATGAATAATTAGGCATACTCTAATTATAATCATAATAAAATCCTATTAGCAACTAAGCTACCATCTTATAATTATAATTTTCATAATTATTGTGGAATAGGGTCTAAGGGTTTATTGCTTATAAATTATTTTATGGGATAAGGTAAACATAAGTGGGAGAATTCGGTAATCCTGCCTCTTAACTGCCTAACCACGTTCAAGATTAATATTGTATAAGCCAGAAAGAGATTTTCTTTCGAAAACTTTTTTGATCTTTAATATTTTTCCATCACTTTTTATCACCGGGGGATCTGCGGTGGAGTGACTCTAGAATCGCTCTAAGAGACTGTATTAAACTTTCGTGTGTTGGCTGTTGCATATTCCAGTGGTGTTTGCAAACACTTCATAGTTAATTTATGGTTTTATGTTCAGGATGATGTGATATCAACAGAAAATCCCTTATAAGACATATTTAAGAAGTAGTTTTTTTGTAATCAATTAAATAATATTTTACTTACTTTACTATCCAAAGAGATACTGATACCAAGTTTAAGTATGCATTTTTTTAATGTAGTGTTTATGTTTCTCAAATTAGTTAAAAACGGCTTGTCCAAAATTGTTCAAATTTGGCGTGTGTTTTCGGCATACCCAGACCTTTAAAAAACATATACGACTTTGCTGTAAAATCAATAGGGAAGCCAATATTTGGATTATTCAAAATTTGCATGGAATTTACTATGTTTCATACGGCGATGCACCACCAGGTATATAAAGAATATACGCTACCATTGATTGAAAGAATTGGGAAGATACGCAACCCAATTGGCGAATTTGTGACAAGGTTGATTTGATTTCCCCTTACGTCTCGAGTGTTGTACGGTGGAGACACCAATCGTTCTGCGGTCAACGCATAAAACACTCATTTTCTCAAATTCGGCTAGCGAAGGCATATCGAGGACGGTGTGGATCTTAAAGTAACAGTGTTGCCATATTAAAATGTGTAATATATCGTCGGCTTTATGACGAAAAGGCGTATCTCGATTTTTGGCGATTTTGAGATATCAACGTCATGACATGCCCAATGGGTCATATTTTAACATAGCGAATTTGCGCATCTCAATATTGTACCTTTTTCATTTTATACTCGTTTAAAAATTTGCTCCATCTCAAATACTACAATTCTTCGTTATGACGAAGAGACGTATGTTGAGATAGTGCTCTTTGTTATATCAATTGTTATACCAATTGTTATACTACAAGAAAGATGGAATTTGAGATAGGTCCTTTTGTTTAAGTTTATGAAAATGCATACGAGAGAAAATCACACCATTCTACCTAATTATTTTCTGATGGTTGCTTGGGACAAAATAAAACTTGTATCATGGGGAGCAGTTTTCTTTTACAGTGTGATTTTGAGTTTTTTTGCCAAAAACCATTGTTAGAATGAGCTAGACTCTGCACATAGCTGTATCGGATATGCAAAAGATTGTCCGAGAATAAATGGCCGAAGAAATATTGATCGAAAGCAAAACAACGAAACGAAAATTGCCCTAATGGAAAAAAAAATTCCCGAAATTATAATTTCCCTAAGAACATTTTAGCGAACCAAAAACTTGCCCGAAAAATACAATAATCTTTATCTCATTATCATTGTCAGGCCATTGGCATTGTCATCCCTGTCAATTTTGAAAAATTTTTATTTATTGTGCCTATCATCATACTGCATAAATACGTAGAATGGAAGTCGAATTTGTTATCATTGAACAGGGAAAACAGAAACTGTTAGTCCACAGTTATTTGTATCAAAAGGCACGAATGAAGAAACATTTTTTGAAGTTTTGTTTTGTTTAGTTTGGATTTTATTAAATGGACCGAGAGTTTAAATGCCTTGTATTAATGCCCTCAATTAACTGAATAATTACTAAAATTATATTAGTTAAAAAATGTAGTTTTGTATAAAAACAATATTACTAAAATAAACTAGATAAGTGTATTTTAATTGATTATTGTCTTTGCTTCTGGAATGAAAATTGTCTTTGTTTTCAGTTGATCTAAATCCAACACGAATAAAAGTATTTAAAAATATTTGTTCCTGATTTTTGGGATTCTCAGATTTTTTCTGTATGTATGTATTGTATTTTCTTGTATGTATTCCATAATGTGAATATTGTATTTTTTCTTATTAAGAACACTTTACCATCATTTTTAAATTTATTTTACATGGGCGTATGTATACTATTCGTTCGGAAATAAATTTATTATTATTATAACAAAAAAAGGCCTATCTCTCTATTAAACAACTAAAAAGAAATTATTTATTAGAATTTACGCACAATTTATCTTCAGAACGTTTCCTCAATGTCTCCGTTTAAGTGTTAATACAAAAACACTATTAAAAAATTAAAGACTTTACATTTATTGGCCAAATAAAGTAAGTGATTTTCTTTAAATTGCTTCAAGATCGGATATTTTACAATATGTTTACATAAGAAAAATTCGATAAGGTTGTTTTTTCCATTCAAAAATTGTAAACAATCCATCCATTTACTTTTAGAGCATAGCAATTTTCAGCAATCGTGTAATTTTTTTATTGATAAAGGTTTTCACATACTATCTACAAAGAAAATACAGCAGAAATATTAACAAAGTTCTTGAAAAAAACTACAATCTATTATTTCTAATAGATTTCGAGATATCGATTTTTGAATTCAGAGTTCTAATAGCGCGACCACTATCGAACACCCACTCAAAAATGCAAGTGTTTCTAGCTTGTACTTAAAAAAATTCAAGCTATAGGGAAAATTACAACGACTCGTTAATAAATAAACAAAGTATCACGAGACGTAATTAAATCGTGAAGCTGAACGCATGACGTACAACTTTCCCTAGAACTTTAAGTACTGACAGAACTATTGATTGGGTCGACCGGTCAACTGCGACAAATCTGCTATATCCCATTCTACGTCTCAGCGATGTGCACAGTGTCTCGGTTTATTTCTTACGTTTGGCAACGTGTTTACTGTCCTCTCTTTGTTCAGTACATTATAAACGTATTGTACTCTTCTTACATACGGAAATCTCGACCCAAGACTAACCTTTGCCAGCCCTTAGTATAAGTTGTAATACGTACTAAATAAAATAGTTGGGAAATTGAATATGTCAGTATCCCTCCCAATAAAAGTGTCCTCGCTACGCCTCTGAACGTTGTAATTTTAATATTACAGGATGACTCTAAATACTTTACAATATATTAACTTAATCAACTAAACTTAGCATTAAATTTAAATATAAAGGCATATTGGAAAAATACTAAAATATGTTATTTATCAACTATAGAGTTTCTAAAAACTAACACGTTTTCAAATTTTGTTGCAGGTGCTGAAGATCTACCATGTGTCAATACCTATTTAAGTAAAATAGGTTCGTCGTCAATCAGGCCGCAGTCTCCAGTACGAAACGTTCTCCAGATTATGTTATTTATGATTATCATTTACGCAATATAAGCCAACAATCAGCTACGTTCGCGCAAGTCAATCCTAGTCACAAAAATTAGATCTACGCCACTGTAGATGCCCTAAAGAGCTCAGGCCACAACAATCTGGTAGACTATAGTAGAGTGAATTAGACGTATAGCAATGTAGCTGGATTTTTGTAGAGAATTTTTTAGAACAGTTTGGAAATCTTCGCGGTTTTTTAGTGGGGCCAAGATTGGCATTTGAAGATTGAGAATAGAGATATATTTTGAAAATAAGACGGTTGCCGAACGTAATAGAATTAAATTTGAAGGGATTTGAAAGTTTAATATTTATGACCTGATGGTTAAAGTGAAAATGTTAAAGTTTTTAATGATACAATGGATCTTCTTTATGGGCAAAGGCTTCTACTTATTCACAAAAAAAAGATATACTTTTACCAGAGATATAATACTACTAAGGATATAAGTTAGAAAAGAAAATATTTTAATTAGATTTTGACTAAGTATAATATATACTATGTGTAAAAACAGTAGGCATACTTTTGCTGCTATTGTTTGATGTGCAACTACGTTAAACAAATAAGGTATTTATCGTTAAATGTGAACAATTGAATGTTATGTATACAAACGTTTATAAGTTTTCTATTTCTTTACTAACTGAAATGTTTGATGTTGTGAACTCATTATTGCTACTAGTTTAGATTGAGTTGCAATTTTTGCCTCACTATTAAACTCCTTAGATATAAACTAATATTTTTCTAACACACCTCTTTCAGTTTCCGTTGTTAGACTAACATTAAGTATTAGTTGAAAGTTGTATATGCCAGTTATAATTAAGCTAGGACCTAGATAAATTTGATATATTTCGGAGACGTGTGGTGGTAGATAAATCAGGTAATATATGTTTTGTATGTGTTCATCTTACACAGTAAATGAGGAGCACTTAATACAAAACATTGGATAAAATGGACTGAAAGTATAGTATATAAACAAAATATTTTGTTTATTATTGGAGTAATAGTTAATAATTAACTCAAAGGAAATAGAATAGGATAGTCTGTGGTGCTTCAAGCTTTTTTCAGTGGACTGAATTATTTTAAAAGAAATTTTACAGCATTAGAGGTGAGCTTTTCTCAAACGTATCTGATATATAAACAAAAAATTGTAATTTACATAGCATGGGCGTGCAAATGAAAGCATTTGACTTACTACGAATTCTTACTATCCTCTTAAGTTCATACTAAGTCATTGACAATCATCTTATTCGAACTTAATAAGAAAATCTTATGTTAGGTTAGGGCATTTGCGTCATTGCATCGCGCATGCTTACGTAATGCTTCTGAAATCGATGTTAAAAGGTGTTTTTTTTCAAACCTAAATCTATACCTGAAATGAAACAGAAACATATCATAAATATTTTTATCGAAAATCTTTCACATATCAGAAAAGTAACTGGTGATAAAGACATATCAATTCGAATAAAATTTTCTTCTTGAGCCAACTGTATATAGTGTGTTTTGTTAAGTATAATGTAAAGTTTATGTAATTATAAGTTTATATATACCTACCTGTAGCTTGAGACTGTATATTTACGTTAGGAGACAATACTTTTAAGTATTGTTATATACACAACACATAGAATTATTAGAAACAATATTTATTGAGGAATTACATGGTTAATTGTCTATCAATTACATTTAAAACACACAAAAATGTTTATCAATATATTTATGTTGTTTTAAAAAAAATCATTTATTTAATTTGTTTGAGAATTTTACAACGAACTAACATTGCATGGCCTAATTTATTTATTTTTGATAGGCAAGGAACTAGTTATTCTTCACGACTATTCTTGTAAAATGCTAGACCATTACACTATATAAAATATACACTAAAATTATTTGTACAACCTTTATAGTATACATCTATACATAAATTAAACGTTATTTTGGATAGTGTGTACTACGCATGCTATCTCTTCACAAGGTGTCTTTCATAGACAAGAGAGGTAATAATTGTTATATGTAGAGTGCTTGTAGAGTCAATATTAATGCATTAGATATAATAGGTCTTAAAATAGATTTGTTAAAAATAATATAGTATATAAAATTTGGCTTCGAATATTCGAAATAAGGTTTGATAAAAATTATGTATTTGTTTAATAGATTTTTCTTATATTTGAACGCCGTAATGTTTGATTTTAAATAAGTTTGGAGTAGAAAAATATTTTTTATATACTAATTTTCATAATTATATAAAGAGAATCATATACCAACAAATTGTGAAAAATACAATGTGGTCCGAACTGTATTCCGGAAATTTCGGCAGCATATTCTTCTGATAAAAATAAGTAAAAGCGTTTGTATAATCGTATGTCCGAAAATGCTTAGTTTCGAAGATACAGGGTGTCGAAGTTTCATATTTATTTCGATTTTTTGCAAATTATTTGTGAATTAGCGTCAAAATTGGTGTCTGGGAGTTTTTTGATATGAGAAATTTGGATTTTGTTAAATTACTATTACTTTTCAAACCAGTAAAACAATATGTAGGTGGCGCCCTCTACAAGTAGAAGTCATACAGACTTCAGAATCAAATTTCTAATGTCAAAAAATTCCCAGACACTAATTTTCATCAAAATATTGAGAGGTTTCATTTTTATTTCGAAGAAAAAATCGAAATAAAAATGAAACTGTACTCAGAAACTAAGCATTTTAGGACATACATTTATACGGACTTTTTGACTTATTTTACCAAAGTTTCCGGAATACAGTTCGGACCACCCTGTATAAATAATATTTTTTTTGCTACTGACAATATTCATTACAACTACCATGATGCTGTGTGAGTTTTTATTGAAAATTACATTTTTCTATCTCAAACTTGTTAGGAACAAAGTTGATAAAAGTTTAGAGATAAGTATATTTATGAATATGGGAGTGCATAAAAACTATGTAAAATTAATATAAGTCAAAATTTATGTAAGACACCCTGTAGGTCACGCTTATATCGTCAATTGTAAGGTACAATAAACTCTTAGAACTGCTTTGTATGTTAAACTAAACTCTCTCTATACACGACGGAAAAAGTTTTTTAATTTTTTCGATTTATTCACGCCCCCTGGCGGTCTGCGCCGTTCCCTGTCGGAGAAAATATTTCTTTTGCGCTTTGCCTCGAGTGGCAAAATATTTTCCCCCAACTTTTCCAAAGAACAAAAGTTTATTCTTTTAGTTATGACAAAGTTTTTGAGGACCTATCTGAAAGTTCTGAAGCGATTGTTAGGCGCATGTTTTTTGTGCATAATGAATTTAACTGTCTTTTTTATCGTGGATTGAATATACATATGTAGAAACATCATTTAAAATTGGAATTTTTAAGTCGCTCTGAGGGGTCGAGTAAAGCAAGTGTGTGGCCGAAGGAAATATATATTTATCCAAAAAAATCCCTTATGGTTTTTTTCGCCACTGCACTGCAAGAAAAATAAATAATATAAATTCTCGCGAACCTACCACAAAATTTACTTTAGAAGTAGAGAGAGGTAATCGTTTGCCATTTCTTGATGTTTTAGTGTCAAAATTTCAAAATAAACTAATTTTAGATGTTTACAGAAAACCCACAAACACAGATAGATACTTAAATTTCACATCTAATCACAGTACAAGTGTAAAAAAAGGTGTTATAAAAACTTATATGATATATGATAGGGCAAAAATAATATGTACAGATGACATTTCACTAAACAAAGATATAAACCACATAAAAAATACATTAATAAAAAACGACTATCCACCATATTTTATTGACAAAACATTAAACGAAATACAAACCCCAAATCATAGACACAAAGATAACAATACACAATATATACAACTTACAATTCCATACATACGAGGCGTTTCGGAAAAAATAAGAAGGATAGGAAAACAATATAACATACAAACATCTTTCAAAACACAAAATACACTTACTTTATATCACATACTACCAATGAATACAGAACAACAAACAAAAAATGTAATATACCAAATACCCTGTGAATGCGATAAATTTTACATTGGTGAAACATCTAGACCCTTAAATGTTAGAATTAAAGAACATAAAGATTATTTAAATATATTTTAAACGATATAAACATATTTTAAACGATGTCTTTATTTTCGAGAAAATTTAGTCCAAATGTTTGACCATCAAATTCTTAAAAATACCCAACAAGCAAAATTTATTGCTGTAACATTGCCAAAACTTCGCAAAGCAAGGTGTAACATTGCTTTTTTCATTTTAGGGAGATTTATGCAAGGTTTCAGGGTAGCTTAATCTTCCGCCAAATAACATTGCAGTGCAAGGTTGTATTTCACAATATTATTGAAACGTTGCTAATGTAACGTTCAAGAAAGTACTAATTTGGAATGTATTAGTAATATTGTTAATTTTACGTCAATACAATATTGGTAAAATTATATTATTAATTATAATTAACTGACTTATTGCTAAAATAATACAGCAAAAAAACCATTTCATTCATCAGAGGGAAAATATAAAAATTATTATTTAATATTTACTTATCAATTAATCAAACAGTTTTTTCTTGCGAACATTAGCAATTTTATGTTAACAAAAATACATCAGTAATATGTTATAATCAATAGAAACATTAATGGATATTAAATTGTAGACTTTCAGATAAGTATAATATACTTTTACTAATATTGTATTGACGAAAAACATAAACAATATTGAAAAATTATATAGGTGTATCTCTATATCCATTGACTTCTCTCGGTAACTTGACTCGGTAAATATATCCCTACCAAGAAAGTCGAATTTGTCAAACAAATTGAAAAAAAAACAAATAAAAATTAGAAATTTATCACTTACTTGTTTCAAAAATATAAAATACTGTCAAGTTGGTCAAGTACTGAGAACTTACTGGTCTTTTCGGCTGCTTATTAAATAAGGAATTACTCAACTCTGACCTTCGAGTCGAATTTCTAAAAAAAATCTAATAGTTGAATGTCTGAAATTTCATATTCAAAAATACAAAAGGAAAGTATAACATTAAATGTATGTATGTAGAAGGAAAAGCAAACTTATAGTTTAATTGTCTTCGCATGTTGAATTGTCTTATTCATGGTTTCAAATTCCTCTTCGGTAAAGTTTTGAAATCTATATTCAATCATTTCTAAAGTAGTAAAAATAAAAACAATTAGTTGTAATAAATAAAGCAATGAGAAACTTACGTCTTGTGACAGTAATCTTTGAGGCCCCTTTATGTCCTTATTTTAAAAATTTCAAATGATTATAACATCATTAAAAAAATATTATTGAGAAGAATTAATACTGAATATTATTTGTGATTTTATCATTAGATTGATATACTCGTTTCCTGATTCCTGATTTTATCTACTTCAATTTTCAAAAGCTAACCTAAAACATGAAATATAGCTTAAAAACAAACTAAACTAAACAAAATTTGTTATACTTATTCATGGCTAAGTATTATTAAAACACACATAATAATAAAATTATACTTACATTTACATTCATTAAAATCTCATTCGAAAAGCATAAAATGTGATACCAAAAACGTAAAAAACAAGTGCGTTAACCTAACCTAACTTATACCGTATGATCGAAAAAAAAGACGTCAGCGATGGCTATGAAAAGAAAATCGCTGTCATTTTATATGGGGAATGTCATCGATATTCATTTCCAAGCCAACTAGACGCCGCTTGTTTCGATCCTATGGTATATTTGTTATATTATTAATTAATATTAACTTGCACGGGTCTTTCATTTGAATCTTTGTTGTGATGTTGCAGAAAAAACGTTTTAATCACCATTCAAAAACAATGTTTCTGTAGCAAGGTTTCATCAATCACCACACAACGTTTAGAAATCAACATTACAAAGCAAACTGTTTGGGGATTGACTGCAACGTTGCAAATGTAATGCGAGGTTTTTTGCTTGGTGGGTAAAGAAGTTGTCTAAAAATGTGCTACAATACGGATATAGTATAATCTTTTATCTTTAATTTACTTCTTTATTTGTATAAAAATAATATTTGTATAAAAATACTAATTTTCGGACTATTTTCGGAAAATATAAGTAACAAAATAAAAACACTAAATCACCACAATACACCAAAACACTTTTACACTGGACGCGCGTTTCGCTAACCATGTTAGCATCATCAGCAGATGATTATAAACTGACAGTTTATAATCATCTGCTTCATCTTATAAACTGACCAACCCAAATTCCCGGAACCCGGTTCCAACCCTCAACTGTAATAAATATAAGTAATATACCCTAAAAATGGTTTTAACAGATTTTACGTATCTACTGTTATTATAATAATCATTTAATATTAAAATGTCAATTTCTTTTCTACAAATCCACCTAAATCAATTAGTATTAAATTGAAACTAGACCAGATGTACAAAAACCTAAATGACTTAGAAAAAACTCATTAAAATAGTTATTAAAATTTTAAATAACAATTTCCTTTAAAATCGATCCAGCATAATATAAAATGAACGGTTGGTAAAAAATTCAAATTCTAAAACGTAAATCCATCGGCAAATTAAGGTATTGATTAAAAAGCGATTTAATTTTTTAAAATTGGGTGTTTTATCGGTAAAGTATTTTCTTAAGAGAGTTAAAATTGATAGTAATCTGGATATTTGAAAAAAAGTACATCAACTGCTAATTACTTTATTCTTTTTAAAACATATTTTTTAATATCATCTAATAAACACGCTGTAAAAATTTTAGAATACCTAAAGTATGTTTTCCAGGTATAATAATTAAACATATTTGGAATGGTCTGGTTACACTTTAAACCCGAAAAAAAAGTCTGGCATACTTATTTCTAGGTTAAATAGATGCTAAAATTTAAGAATACACAAATTTCAAGTTGCCTAAAGAATGTTTTTTGGATTAATTTTTTTGCAAATGTTATGGGTTGCGCAGTAGCGAAATACCCCCAACCCCCCCAGCCAGACTTAGGATTGTGGGTTCACCAGTTAATAAACTATACATTTTTAGTTATTCTAGCTTGCCTAAAATATGTTTTCTAAATATGTCGTCAGCTCTTAGGCTAAGACACTACAGGTGTCGAGGACGCTCAAAAACGAGCAAAGATGACCAGGGCCCGAATTCTGTAACTTTGACATAAAAACGTTACGCTTTCAAAGCGGTGAGCGAAAGTATGCGATAAGCGGAACGTCAAGCAGTCGATTTTGGTATTCTCCTTGCTGTGCGAATCGTTTTCTGGATACGCGTTGAGCACATATTGACAGCATCGTAATTTTCCAGGTGTCTAATAGTCAAATGTGATTAAAACAATGAAAAATGTCAATGTTACGTGAATTTTATAACCTATTGTTGAGTTATGTCAACCTATTTTTCTATGGATATGTCATTATTCTTATTATACGAGGGAAATGTTGAAGACGCTTCTCAGCATTTTCGATGTTTTGAACAATATTTATAGCTACCAACTTGTAATTTGTCGATTACTTATTTAGGAATTTATAGAACAAGTAGGTAGTAGTTTTTCACTAAAGAGCAAGATAACGCACGAAATCACAATTTTTTCGATTTTCACTGACAGCATACTGACAGTTCGACAAGCAAAACGATCCTTTAAGGCAACCGTTTTCAAAGCGCTTAGCGCAATCAGTAGAGACGCTAAGCGCGTCAGACGAGAATACCCAAATCGTTAGTTAAGTGCGCGCTCAGCAAAAATTAACGTCATATACGCTGAGCGTCTAAAAGCGCTTAGCGTTTTCTAAGTTACAGAATTCGGGCCCAGCTGCTAGTAAATAAAACATTTCATCGATTTTTTAAATAACTAAAAATAGTTGTAAAACTTGTAATAATTTGAAACCTGCTCTATTTCTACAAGTTAATTGGAATCCACAGCGACAATACCTCTATTTCATTTAAGGTTCTAACATTACAACTATTTTAATATTTGAAACGTCAATTGTATGACTACGCTTTCACTTTGTTAACCCTAATCAAGCGAGACCGAATAAATAATTCTTTAGAATTTTGAGGGCCGCTCTAATATGAATGCGCACTGTGCGGGGAACATGTATGTGTGCGTTAATTTTCATCGACGGGGACCGCAGACCTCTGGGCGGGCACTTAAGAATAAATAATTAATTCCAAGTGCTCATAATTAACTGACGGTATTGTGCAGAGGAAATTTAGACTAAGAGCCGCAAACTCCGTTCAAAGGTGTTGATATAATAGGTGGTCACACACGCCACCCTCTCGTTCTTATGCCTGTATTAGATTAGTGCCTAAAGCATTTCGTAGGTACAGGATGGTCAAAAGGGAAATTTCTCTTCTAATAATGACTCAGCTCTTGTAAAAATACTGGTCGACTATTATTACCTTAGTATTAACCCTTAACGGCTACTCTTTAATCTAAAAATTTTTCTTTAGTCGCTACAGAATGGTCTGCTAGACACCTTTCTTAAATTACATAATTTTAATGGAAAATATTTTTTTGTAAAAATCTCTATACTTTGATGAGTTTACATTAGTTATTTAAAAATATACCGTGCTGGCAAGTGTTACTCTTCGGTCGGTATTTACATGTGCGGAAGTAAATCGCATAGGGATCTTATTAAGTCGGAGTGAGACAAATGCGACGGAGTGCTGTTGCGGCGTTGCCGGTACGCCTTTCCCTATCAATTCAAGTAAAATCACTATCGCAAACCGCTTATTTTTAAAAGACTTTTTTTTTCGAAAAGATAACTAGATAAAATCGTATCTAAGTAATCGCGATAATTTAAAACTCAACTTTTTAACACATAACACGTCATAACTCAAGAGAAACACTTTAGATATTGAAACGTTGTTTTTTTATTTTGAAGATAGGATCTTTTACAATATGTTTACATAAGAAAAAATCGATAAGGTTGTTTTTTTCCATTCAAAAATTGTAAACAACCCATCTATTTACTTTTAGAGCCTAGCAATTTTCAGCAATCGTGTAAATTTTTTATTGATAAAGATTTTCACTTACTGTCTACGAAGAAAATACAGGAAATATTAAGAAAGTTTTTGAAAAAACGACAATCAATTATTTCTAATAGATTTCGAGATATCGATTTTTGAATTCAGAGTTCTAATAGCCCGACCACTGTCGAAAACCAACTCAATTCCACTTATTTTTACCAAAAATGCAAGTGTTTCTAGTTCGCACTTAAAAATTTTCAAGCTATACGGAAAATTACGACTCATTAATAAATAAACAAATGAAGTATCACGAGACGTAATTAAATCGTGAAGTTGAACGTATGATGTACACCTTTCCCTAGAACTTTAAGTACTGACAGAGGTACTGATTGGGTCGACCGGTCAACTGCGACAAATCTGCTTATCCCCTTCCACGTTTCTTAGCAATGTGCACAGTTTCTCGATTCATTTCATACGTTTGGCAACGTATTTACTGTTCTCTCTTCGTTCAGTACATTCTTACATACGGAAATCTCGACCCAAGACTAACCTTTGCCAGCCCTTATTATACACATAACAATATGTATAACACAACATATACACAGACATAACAATTATGAACCGAAAATCAATCTTTATTTCAAAGATTACATGTAGGACCAGATCTAGCAACGTCGGAAAAACAAGTATTTTAAAACGTCTGGCTCTTTGATATATCTTTTACTATGCTCTCTAGAACAATATGCGGCCCGTCTGGCTGCCGGTAAACGTTGCGTTCCCTACTGCGCATTGAAAGAAGATCCTATATTTTATTAGTCCTTTAAATTATAGTATTGTATATAAACTGACCGAGTCTCATATCAAGCGAGGAGTCAGAGTTCGAATCCGCACTGCGCTATAGAGACATGTTCGATTTATATTCAATACTAGAATTTATAGGATTAAATTAAAAAATAATATATATCATCTTCTTCCGATGCGCAGTAGTGAACGCAACGGGTATCGGCAGCAAGACGGGCTGCATGCTGATCCAGAGAGCATAATAAAAGATATATCAAGGAGCCAAACTCTAAGGATATATCGGTTATAAATATGCAACTAAATAGACGGTCGATTAAAAATTACCTGTCATTGCATAGCCTAAGGCTACGCAATATAATAAAGAGCAATCCGCTCCATAAGAATGTATTGTTTACACTTTTGCAACTAAATAATCGGCCGACTAAAAATTACATGTCAGTGCATACCCTAATTATCCTAAAGGAACTCACAAGAGAAAGGCAGAAAAAAGCATGCTTCATTTAGAAATATGTAATAATTACTTTTATTGAAATATGTAATAATTGTTTTGAGTAGTGTATTTCTTAAGCACTGTAGATAATATTTTCTGTCATTTGGGTGCATCAAAAAAGTTCTTTTATCTTTTTAATTACCGAGAAAATGTCGTTTAAACACGTAGAAACATTTTTTTGGATTGTATTACGTTCTAACAAATCAGCTTATTGTAAAAATCTGTACATATTCTTGTAGGAAATTGGGCGATCTTTAAAAAAGGTCTGATATGGTTTTTCATTTAATCAATGAGGTTGAAATTCAACTTCAAATCGTACCCAGTGAGCATTTTATTCCTTTATGAGAAATGTGTTATAGGTGATGGTCGTTACGTGACCAGGCCCATCTTTTGCTTGATATGAAGCAATAAAACGCAGATATGTAACTGTTCCCTACTGTTTGACTGCTCCCTAATGTCACTACTATTCCCTAATGTAATTGTTGAAAAAATTGCTCACTGGGTATATGATACCTCACTCATATATCACACCTCAGTTTTTATATTTTATCACGAAATAATGGCTCAAGAACATAAAACATCCTATTTTTCATAAACTTCATCCAGATAGAGGATATAAACCTTGCCGTACGTAAGGGACAATATAGCTTTTTAGATAATATTTTTTTGTTAACTAAATCTGTTATAGCTTCAATAACTTTCAAATGAGTCGATTAAATGAAAAACCATATCGGACTTTTTTTGAAGATCGTTTAATTTCCTACAAGAATATGTATTGATGTTTACAAAATGCTGATTTGTTAGAACACAATAATTTTTTATATTAATAGTTTTTTTAGTACTTTTATATTATTCTTTCTTGCTTTTTTTACATCAGATTGAAAATATTCAACTTTGTTACGTTTTTTTTTATTAATTTTACTTCTTTGACTATTTAACATATTTTTGTATTGTTTTAATTGTTATTCTGTATTTTAGTTCCATTTTTAATACACTTAAAAAATACCCGATTTTAAAAATTATGTTTAAATCTAGTTAAATAATTTTACTCACATAAAAATACACACAACCAAGACTTAAAGAAAAAAATTTTGGAAAAAATAAAAGTATAAAAAGCAATTAACAAACATTTTTAAATTTAGAAGAGAAATTTGCCCCCCAATAACCATTTTGTATATGATTTCGTATACTAACTTTTTAATACAAAAAACTATAAGCCAGAAGTAGATTAGAGATTTTTTTTACTAAAAAAAGTGATATTAAAACCCAATTTATCAAAACTACTATTCTAATAATTTTCTTGAAGAAACTCAAAACAAATCACTGACATAATTCGAGATTCAAAAAAGATGATAATATTAAAGAACAATTTATCAAAACTATTTTTAAACGAACGAATTGTTTTAGTCAAAATCTAGCATCGTCTATATTTAGAGGAAACTAGACACGAATGTCTGCCGTTTGCTGAAATATCGACTGATCTGGAAATATCGTACAGGAAGGAAAGACGGGTGATACGCCCGAAATGTCAACGGAAAACAAACAGTGCTGTAAATATATCGATTTATATGTCATTTAGTCTCGTTTTCGAAGAGCTTATATACAGGGTGGCCTTTTGGTAGCTTTGGGTGGAGATTTTCTAAAAACTTTCGTAGTTAAATTAATTAAATTTAAACCCCGTGCATATTATTGCATATTTTAATTTTTCCTTCAATAATCGTAATAGACAATGTACTTAAATTGAATAATTGAGATGTTAAACTTAAATTTTGTAATTTCCAGACTTGATATAATCTCATTTTATACATCTACAAATGCTAACTTGAGAACTAATGTCAAATATTATTAAGTATCAGAGTTTTGGCAGAATGACATCGTTAAATGAAACTGAACATATCGAAATTAATTAAATCAAATTGCTTAAGTAATATTTTCACAAGTCAGTAACTCGGAAACGGTTGGTTTGGGGAACATTGTGTGTATTTCGATCTTTGCTTAAAATTGAAGAGAGAATTGAAATATGCAATAGTATACAGGAGGTTCTATTTAAATAAATAAAACTTTGATGTGCCACCACATTATGACCAACCCTGTATACATGAATTTAGAACTCGCTAATAGATATTTAAAAATGCTATAACTTTTGTATTTAACTTTTTGAGGTACCTTGTATAATTTACCTAATAATCGACCGTTTCCATACATAACAGCGACCCTGTATATCTAGTTTACGTATCTACTTATAGCATAAATATGTATTTGGGTTAACTTGTATTAATATTCAAGAAAGACCATCCTGTATACAATCTTAAAATATTCAATAATTTTTAGAGTAAAATTTAAATTCTTTTTAAATCTAGATAACAAATTGAAATGTCTACTTCTGTCTTATTAGTTTTTTATCATGGCTCGTTTCACTTACTACAAAGTTTAAATTACTATCCATTATAAATTGAACGTTACTTAAAATTATATTCACCAAATTGTCAAGAATTATCAAGACAAAATTGTTAATTTTGTATTTATTATCATCTCTATCTGTAAAGCAGTTTTTAGGCCCGTGTTATTAGAGAAAAATTATGGTAACATTGTATTAGGATATAATATAATTTTCTAAGAAACTGAAAAGTGTTAAAATTAAGAACTACCTATATGTCATTAATATGATTGTGTCCATGGGCGTGCGAATAAGCTTTAAATGATACAAGCTTAAATGTCGGTGTTTAAATAATTAGAAAAAAAACGATGTTTGCTTTTACTTCAGGACACCGTTCAGCAAGTAGTTAATCGGCCTTTATATGTACTAGAGCAAATTTGGCCAAACAGATTATTGTTAAAATTAGAAAAATATATTTATCATCGTAGAGTATATGTATATTAATTGTTTAACTTTTAGTTTCTTCTTGCTCGAAGTTTAATGAATACTTTGGCCAAATTTAATATATTAATCTTATAGACCAACCTAAATGAAGATAACTGCAGAAAGATTTTATTAAAAATAGGTATATGCAGGGTGAGTTTCCTACTATGTTCTCTATGGGTATCTCGGAAACTACTGGAGATAAAGAGTCTGTTAAATGGGGAAAGAATTGCAGTTTTGTGGGGTCATAAATATGCGCCTTTCAGATTTTTGAAAAAGTTCATGGATTACTAGATATTTCGAAAAAAAAAACAAATTGTGGCTATTTTAAAAATTGTCCCTAATTCCATTATAATCTATTTTGGACAAAAAGTTTTCAGATAAAAGTTGTAGATAATCACATTTCTAATGAGTTTGTGTTTTTTCAACAAACATATGTTTTTTTTAATGGAAACGAAAGAATACCATACGAACTACGAGTAAGTGAAATTAGTCAAGAAAGATCAGAATTGGCTATAACTCAGTAATTTTTGAAAAAAAAAAAACATATTATAGCTTATATCGCTGAAAAGTCTAAAAAATGGCGCTTTTTTTTGAAGTCATGGCCAACTATGGTTTTCATTTAAAAAACATATGTTTGTGTCATATGTCAAAAATGACAAGCTTTAGAAAAAATCGGAGAAAAGAAACTCATTAGGGATGTGATTATCTACAACTTTTATCTGAAAACTTTTTGTCGAAAATAGATTTTAATGGAATTAGGGACAATTTTTAAAAAGGCCAAAATTAGTTTTTTTTTCGAAATATCTACTAAACCATGAACTTTTTCAAAAATCTGAAAGGCGCATATTTATGACCCCACAAAACTGCAATTCTTTTCCCATTTAATCGACTCTCTATCTTCAGTGGCTTTCGAGATACCCAAAGAGAACATCGTAGGAAACTCACCCTGTATTTTGTTTTATTATAGATAAAAACGCATTTGGCAATATTGTTGTATTGCAAATATTAATTTAAAATAATTTTACAGATTATTTTCTATTACAGTAGAGAGAGAAAAAGATGAAAAAAAAAGAACAAAAAATACTGACACAGAGAAAAAAATAATTTAAATGATGGACAAAATTATAATTTGACACACCTATATATCTATAAAACAAAATTTTCTGCAGTTATACTATATCAGTATTGATACTTATTTAGCTGAAAACAAACAATACATATCATTGAAATTGCAACATATCATAATTGTGACTTTAAGCTGTCCTGTCCAATAATTAGGTAGAATTAAAATATACCACAGTAAAAAAATAAGCTTATTTGATATAAAAAGTATCCTTATTATATTGTATTTTCTACGTATATACATGAACAAATCTTATTACAAAGGCAGTTGTATAGTATTTAAGGGTAGGGAAAAGAAAATTATTTATAAATTTTAGATGAGAGTTGGGAAGACATGAAGGGCTTAGGTATTTCATATCTTACTTTATTTGGTATATTAACCTATAAATCCTAAATCTAGTTTTGTATTCTTAGTTTTTTAGTTACTAGCACTTATACTGGAAATTGCTATACTCATATAATGCGTAAAATACCGTATGATCGAAAAATCGGCGTCCAGTTGGCTTGGTAATGACGATCGATCTTCATTTCATAGCCATCGTTGACGCCGTTTTTATTTGATCATACGGTACTATATAAATACAATAACTAAATCAATTTCAACATGCCAAGTATTATAGCAATGAATTGTTGCAACATGTGGTAATATACAGGGTGGTCCGAATTGTATTCCGGAAACTTCGGCAGCATATTCTGCAAATAAAAATAAGTAAAAAAGTTCGTATAAATATAGTATGTCCTAAAATGCTTAGTTTCGGAGATACAGGGTGTAGAAGTTACATTTTATTTCGTTTTTTTTCCAATTAATTTCTGAACTAACGTCAATATTTGAATGAAAATTAGTGTCTGGGAGTTTTTTGACATAAGATATTTGATTTTGATGTCAATATTACTCCTACTTGTAGAGGGCGCCACCATATTTTTTAACTAGTTTGAAGAGTTATAATTTTTCGTCCGTACCTGTATAAAACAACTGTGTAAAAAAATACATTTATGCGACGATTTTTTACGTAAAAAAAGTCTCTTGGTAAAGATCTCTACTCGTATGAGTAATGGTTCTCGAGATATTTGGAATCGAAATTAAATACCTGTCATCATTGACATAAATTAAACATAAGTAAAATATTAATTAAACATACATACGAGGCATTTCGGAAAAAATAAGAAGGATAGGAAAACAATATAACATACGAACATCTTTCAAAACACAAAATACACTTAGATCCATTTTAACCAATGAATACAGAACAACAAACAAAAAATGTAATATTATACCAAATACCCTGTGAATGCGATGAATTTTACATTGGTGAAACATCTAGTCCCTTAAATGTTAGAATTAAAGAACATAAAGATTATTTAAGAAAGGGAGATTTTCACAAACCTAAGATTTGTCAACATTCATGGGACACAGGGCACAGAATAAATTTTCATAGCGCCAAAATTATAATGAAAGAAGCGATAGCCTCTAAAAAAAATAAAAGAGGCTTTTTTAATTCAATCTAATAAAAATAAATGTATTGCTCATGCACCGGTAGATGTTAGTAATGTATGGCAATCGCTTCTTTGATTTTAAAGAACATAACATAAATAAACATATAACATACGTAAAATTTAAAAATAATCATACAGAAAGTTTGGGGCTTTTTGGTTTTACCTTATTAAGTAATTGTTATCAGGTAGTAATTGTTAATTTTGAAATTTAACTTGATGTAATGTCATTTTAACAGAACGTCAACGGTTTCTTGTAGACGTATCTGTTTTAAAAAAGTAAAGTGTTCTCGAATAGTTGAATTTTTCTTTATTCTGTATTTTTTTGCTTTCTACGACGGAAAGAACAGTGGAAATATCTTGACAACGGTTGCTCGTAGCGGTATTTACCAAGAGACATTTTTTACGTAAAAAATCACGGAATTTTTTTCTTTCAATAGTTTTTTACAGGTATGGACGAAGAGTTAGTTATTACTCTTCAAACCAGTTAAAAAATATGCAGGTGGCGCCCTCTACAAGAAGGAGTCATATTGACATCAAAATCAAATTTCTTGGGTCAAAAAACCAGACATCAATTCCAGACACCAATTTTCATCCAAATATTGACGTTACTTCAGAAATTATTTGAAAAAAATCGAAATAAAAATGATACTTCTACACCCTGTATCTCCGAAACTAAGCATTTTAAAACATATCGTCCTTTTGCTGCCAAAAGTCACTAACTAACATTTTTCCGAACCTGAAAATTCAATCAATAACTGTATTTTGAAGCGGAGAATCGATTGAAAAAGTCATTAACTACGATTTCTGGCTATTTATGTTGTATTTGAATACCGAATAGTTACTAACTATAACATTTTTATGAACTTTTCTACTTATTTTTATCTGCATAATATGCTGCTGAAGTTTCCGGAATACAGTTCGGACCACCCTGTATTTTAAGACATAAATGAATTTAAAAAATCTGAATTTGTGACATTTTATATACATTAATTTAGGATTCACATGGCTAAACTAGTTATAACTATTATTTAAAATATTAATGACAAATAATCCGTTTTATTTTTTTTCTAAAAAAATATACTAGATTTGACATACCTGCAAAGGTATACACGCCAGGTTCAAATTATTGTAATGAATATTAAACTCAATTGAAAATCAATAAATGTAGTATATAGAGGCTTTTTCCATAAATCCATTAAACAAAATTTTAATTAGTACAATATACTCCTTATCAACGCAATACTCCAATGCATTATAACCCCTCATGTCCTCCCAGTCTAATGAATCTCATTTTATCTTATCATGCACTAACAAAGTTACTGCTTAAAATCTAACCGCCATTTCGATGTGATATTTACCAAACATCATGTATATATGCATAGTGGCATCTGTTTAGAAAGAGGAAATTTTAAACGTGGCATCCGTTTTGCAACCGGACAAAAAGAGCTATGTAGACTATTGATTTTCCGAAATCAATGGTAATATTTTATTTAAAGTCCCTCTTTCGTAGTTTATTTTTAGAGCAGCTAGTTAATTTCGGTCTATAGAGACTGCTTGAAAATTGATGAAAATTGTTTTGTTAAATAAGATTTATTCTCTTATTGCATGTCCTGTTATTATTCAACTCGTTTTATAAATTATAGTAATACAAAAAAATATGTTTTGATGAACTTAAGATGGTTGCAAAATGGTTGTCGCGAGGAGTTTGTAGAAAATCAATCTATAAAATGACTGTCATACTTGTCATTGTCGTTTTCGGTATTCAACGTCAGAGTATATACAGGGTGGTCCGAACTGTATTCCGAAAATTTCGTTCGGCAGCATATTTTGCACTTAAAAATAAGTAAAAAATTTCGTATAAACTTATGTCCTAAAATTCTTCGTTTTGGAGATACCGGGTGTAGAAGTTTCATTTTTATTTCGATTTCTTTCTAATAATTACTGAACTAAATTCGGTATTTGGATGAAAATTATTGAGTTATAACGAGTTATAACTCATCATACAGTCTCAGGGCTTTAACAAAAGCCAGTATCTGAGACGGTTCCACAGAGGCCAGCCCTCCATCCTCAACATAAGCCGTACCAAAGTTCATGGCACGAATGGTCGTCATCTCGGCGCACTCAGTGATAAGGGGTTCTCGTGTTTCCCCATTTTCCCCACAGAATCTGCATTCGCCGTTGTTTCTCAACTTCAGCCTACTGAGGTGTTCGTTTAGGAGACGGTGTCCTGTTAGAAATCCCGTGACAATTCAAAGGTTGTTTTTACTTAAATCGAGGAAAACCTTTGATTTTTCTCGGTCGTAAGTTCTGAGGAACTTTTTCGAGTGTCTTAGACCGTTGGAGGACACCCATTCCAAGTTATGGATGGAGTCTTATTAGATTCTTCAGTTCCGCAGTTCTTCAGTTGGTTCCCGTTTGGAATACAGAACGGTTCTGGTCCAGTTAGTGGAGTGTTCGCTCCTTTCCTAGCTAGATCATTTGCTTTTTCGTTGCCTTCTATCCCTTGGTGAGCAGGCACCCAGAGTAGGAGCACTTTATTTTCTTTGCCTTATTTGTTGAGTACAATAAATCGTACGGCTTTTTTTGTAAAATAAAAAGAATGTTTAGTAGACCCTGATTAGCCACATCCCAGAATGGAATTCCATACCGGAGATGAGACCCAAATAAACTAAAATTGACCGTCCTAGCCACTTGTGAACCTTCCCTAATTGCCCTAACAGCAAAGCATTCAGAAGACAACTTGCCACTTAAGGCCAGAATATGGTCTTCAAATCGCAGATTTCCATCAATAATAATTCCTAGGAATCTAGACGCAGGACTTCCTGTAAGCAAACCCCCCTCGAAATGAAGATTTGCGATATCACACCTAAGCCCAACAACATGTGTCTTGGATCAATTTAAACAAAGGTGATTTGAGTTAAACCACTCTTTAATGAAGGATAAGTCCTTGCTTATGATTCCCTTAAGATGCTCAATGTCCTTAGCCTGCCATAATATTGAAGTGTCATCTGCAAAGAGTGTGAAATGTCCAGAGATGTGCAGTTCTGTCAAATCGTTACCTAATATATAATAAGAATAAAATATCTCGAGAACGATTGCTTGCTATGATTTTTCTCAGGAGATATTTTTTTATGTAGAAAAAGCAAAAATGTATATTTTTTTACTCAGTATAACGTATAATACAGGGACGGACAAAAAGGTATTATTCCTCAAAGCAGTTAAAAAAGATATAAGTTATGCCTCCTACAAGTAGGTATGATATTGACATCGAAATCAAATTTTTCATATTAAAAAAAACCAGATACTATTTTTTATCCAAATACCCAATATAGTTCAAAAATTATAAGGAAAAAATCGAAATAAAAATGAAAATTTTACACCCTGTATCTCCGAAACGAAGCATTTTAGGACATAAGTTTATACAAACCTTTTTACTTATTTTTATGTGCAGAATATGCTGCCAAAGTTTCCGTAATACAGTTTGGACCACCCTATATACAAACACTATCTATAAATAAAATGTATTTCAATCTGTATTGTCATAATCATACATTAACACTCTTTCAATTTTAAACTCTGTATAACCAAACCGCTCAATAACCTATAAGAAATCCTGAATCTGTAAAACGACAATGCCGATTCTCTAAAGTAAAAAATCCCAATTCTTATGATTTCGAAGCTTTTAACTGTGGTTAAAATATCATGAAATGAGCCACATCACTCTGAAGAGTCAATATTAACTTAGAGAAAACCGTAGCTGTAAGAAAGT